>NW_026248850.1:191310-362004 GCF_020740795.1 Apus apus | reverse complement strand
CAAATAGACACCTGGACCCAGTAATTACCCCTAGGAAGCCACTAATTGCCTCTAGAAACGCCCTATTCACACCTAGGAATTCACTAATTACACCTCGGAACCCTTTAATTGCCCCTTGGTAGCCCCTAATTAGCACTAGGAAACCGAAAGCTCAAGTTACGCAAAAGGCGCAAATTTATCAAATAGCGCAACTTTCGCTAATAGCCACCTGGACCCGCTAAATACCCCTAGGAAGGCACTAATTGCTCTAGAAACGCCCTATTCACACCTAGGAATTCCCTAATTACACCTCGGAACCCTCTAATTGCCCATTTCTAGCCCCTAATTAGCACTAGGAAACCGAAAGCTCAACTTAGGTAAATGGCACAAATTAAGCAAACAGCGCAATTAACGCAAATAGCCACCTGGCACCAATAATTATCCCCAGGAAGCCACTAATTGCCTGTAGAATCACCCTATTCACACCTAGGAACCCGCTACTTACACCTAGGAACCCTCTAATTGCCCGTTGGAAGCCCCTACTTAGCCCTAGGAAACCGAAAGCTCAACTTACTCAAATGGCGCAAATTACGCAAAATAGACACCTGGGCCAGCTAATTACCCCTAGGAAGCCACTAATTGCCTCTAGAAACGCCCTATTCACACCTAGGAATTCACTAATTACACCTCGGAACCCTTAAATTGCCCCTTGGTAGCCCCTAATTAGCACTAGGAAACCGAGAGCTCAAGTTACGCAAATGGCGCAAATTTATCAAACAGCGCAACTTTCGCTAATAGCCACCTGGACCCCCTAATTACCCCTAGGAAGCCACTAATTGCTCTAGAAACGCCCTATTCACACCTAGGAATTCCCTAATTACACCTCGGAACCCTCTAATTGCCCGTTGGAAGCCCCTAATTAGCACTAGGAAACCGAGAGCTCAACTTACTCAAATGGCGCAAATTACACAGAATAGACACCTGGACCCAGTAATTACCACTAGGAAGCCACTAATTGCCTCTAGAAACGCCCTATTCACACCTAGGAATTCCCTAATTACACCTCGGAACCCTTAAATTGCCCGTTGGTAGCCCCTAATTAGCACTAGGAAACCGAAAGCTCAAATTACGTTAATGGCGCAAATTACGCAAATAGACACCTGGACCCGCTAATTACCCCTAGGAAGCCACTAATTGCCTCTAGAAACGCCCTATTCACACCTAGGAATTCACTAATTACACCTCGGAACCCTCTAATTGCCCGTTGGAAGCCCCTAATTAGCACTAGGAAAACCAAAGCTGAACTTACGTAAATGGCGCAAATTAAGCAAATAGCGCAATTTACGCAAATAGCCACCTGGACATACTAATTACCCACAGGAAGCCACTAATTGCCTCTGGAAACGCCCTATTCACACCTAGGAACCCGCTACTTACACCTAGGAACCCTCTAATTGCCCGTTGGAAGCCCCTACTTAGCCCTAGGAAACCGAAAGCTCAACTTACTCAAATGGCGCAAATTACACAAAATAGACACCTGGACCCAGTAATTACCCCTAGGAAGCCACTAATTGCCTCTAGAAACGCCCTACTCACACCTAGGAATTCACTAATTACACCTCGAACCCTTTAATTGCCCCTTGGTAGCCCCTAATTAGCAATAGGAAACCGAAAGCTCAAGTTACGCAAATGGCGCAAATTTATCAAATAGCGCAACTTTCGCTAATAGCCACCTGGACCCGCTTATTACCCCTAGGAAGCCACTAATTGCTCTAGAAACGCCCTATTCACACCTAGGAATTCCCTAATTACACCTCGGAACCCTCTAATTGCCCGTTGGAAGCCCCTAATTAGCACTAGGAAACCGAGAGCTCAACTTACTCAAATGGCGCAAATTACGCAAAATAGACACCTGGACCCAGTAATTACCCCTAGGAAGCCACTAATTGCCTCTAGAAACGCCCTATTCACACCTAGGAATTCACTAATTACACCTCGGAACCCTCTAATTGCCCGTTGGAAGCCCCTAATTAGCACTAGGAAAACCAAAGCTCAACTTACGTAAATGGCCCAAATTTATCAAATAGCGCAATTTACGCAAATAGCCACCTGGAAATACTAATTACCCCCAGGAAGCCACTAATTGCCTCTGGAAACGCCCTATTCACACCTAGGAACCCGCTACTAACACCTAGGAACCCTCTAATTGCCCGTTGGAAGCCCCTACTTAGCCCTAGGAAACCGAAAGATCAAATTACGCAAATGGCGCAAATTACGCAAATAGACACCTGGACCTGTTAATTACCTGTACGAAGCCACTAATTGCCTCTGGAAACGCCCTATCCACACCTAGGAACCCGCTACTTACACCTAGGAACCCTCTAATTGCCCGTTGGAAGCCCCTACTTAGCCCTAGGAAACCGAAAACTCAACTTACTAAAATGGCGTAAATTACACAAAATAGACACCTGGACCCAGTAATTACCCCTAGGAAGCCACTAATTGCCTCTAGAAACGCCCTATTCACACCTAGGAATTCACTAATTACACCTCGGAACCCTTTAATTGCCCCTTGGTAGCCCCTAATTAGCACTAGGAAACCGAAAGCTCAAGTTACGCAAAAGGCGCAAATTTATCAAATAGCGCAACTTTCGCTAATAGCCACCTGGACCCGCTAAATACCCCTAGGAAGGCACTAATTGCTCTAGAAACGCCCTATTCACACCTAGGAATTCCCTAATTACACCTCGGAACCCTCTAATTGCCCATTTCTAGCCCCTAATTAGCACTAGGAAACCGAAAGCTCAACTTAGGTAAATGGCACAAATTAAGCAAACAGCGCAATTAACGCAAATAGCCACCTGGCACCAATAATTATCCCCAGGAAGCCACTAATTGCCTGTAGAATCACCCTATTCACACCTAGGAACCCGCTACTTACACCTAGGAACCCTCTAATTGCCCGTTGGAAGCCCCTACTTAGCCCTAGGAAACCGAAAGCTCAACTTACTCAAATGGCACAAATTACGCAAAATAGACACCTGGGCCCGCTGATTACCCCTAGGAAGCCACTAATTGCCTCTAGAAACGCCCTATTCACACCTAGGAATTCACTAATTACACCTCGGAACCCTTAAATTGCCCCTTGGTAGCCCCTAATTAGCACTAGGAAACCGAGAGCTCAAGTTACGCAAATGGCGCAAATTTATCAAATAGCGCAACTTTCGCTAATAGCCACCTGGACCCCCTAATTACCCCTAGGAAGCCACTAATTGCTCTAGAAACGCCCTATTCACACCTAGGAATTCCCTAATTACACCTCGGAACCCTCTAATTGCCCGTTGGAAGCCCCTAATTAGCACTAGGAAACCGAAAGCTCAACTTACGCAAATGGCGCAAATTACGCAAATAGACACCTGGACCCAGTAATTACCACTAGGAAGCCACTAATTGCCTCTAGAAAAGCCCTATTCACACCTAGGAATTCCCTAATTACACCTCGGAACCCTTAAATTGCCCGTTGGTAGCCCCTAATTAGCACTAGGAAACCGAAAGATCAAATTACGTTAATGGCGCAAATTACGCAAATAGACACCTGGACCCGCTAATTACCCCTAGGAAGCCACTAATTGCCTCTAGAAACGCCCTATTCACACCTAGGAATTCACTAATTACACCTCGGAACCCTCTAATTGCCCGTTGGAAGCCCCTAATTAGCACTAGGAAAACCAAAGCTGAACTTACGTAAATGGCGCAAATTAAGCAAATAGCGCAATTTACGCAAATAGCCACCTGGACATACTAATTACCCACAGGAAGCCACTAATTGCCTCTGGAAACGCCCTATTCACACCTAGGAACCCGCTACTTACACCTAGGAACCCTCTAATTGCCCGTTGGAAGCCCCTACTTAGCCCTAGGAAACCGAAAGCTCAACTTACTCAAATGGCGCAAACTACACAAAATAGACACCTGGACCCAGTAATTACCCCTAGGAAGCCACTAATTGCCTCTAGAAACGCCCTACTCACACCTAGGAATTCACTAATTACACCTCGAACCCTTTAATTGCCCCTTGGTAGCCCCTAATTAGCAATAGGAAACCGAAAGCTCAAGTTACGCAAATGGCGCAAATTTATCAAATAGCGCAACTTTCGCTAATAGCCACCTGGACCCGCTTATTACCCCTAGGAAGCCACTAATTGCTCTAGAAACGCCCTATTCACACCTAGGAACCCGCTAATTATTCCTAAGAACCCTCTAATTACCCGTTGGAAGCCCCTACTTAGCCCTAGGAAACCGAAAGATCAAATTACGCAAATCGCGCAAATTACGCAAATAGACACCTGGACCTGTTAATTACCCGTACGAAGCCACTAATTGCCTCTGGAAACGCCCTATCCACACCTAGGAACCCGCTAATTATTCCTAAGGACCCTCTAATTACCCGTTGGAAGCCCCTAATTAGCACTAGGAAACCGAAAGCTCAACTTAGGTAAATGGCACAAATTAAGCAAACAGCGCAATTAACGCAAATAGCCACCTGGAACCAATAATTACCCCCAGGAAGCCACTAATTGCCTGTAGAATCGCCCTATTCACACCTAGGAACCCGCTACTTACACCTAGGAACCCTCTAATTTCCTGTTGGAAGCCCCTACTTAGCCCTAGGAAACCGAAAGTTCAACTTACTCAAATGGCGCAAATGTCGCAAAATAGACACCTGGACCCAGTAATTACCCCTAGGAAGCCACTAATTGCCTCTAGTAACGCCCTATTCACACCTAGGAATTCACTAATTACACCTCGGAACCCTTTAATTGCCCGTTGGAAGCTCCTAATTAGCACTAGGAAAACCAAAGCTCAACTTACGTAAATGGCGCAAATTAAGCAAATAGCGCAATTTACGCAAATAGCCACCTGGACATACTAATTACCCCCAGGAAGCCACTAATTGCCTCTGGAAACGCCCTATTCACACCTAGGAACCCGCTACTTACACCTAGGAACCCTCTAATTGCCCGTTGGAAGCCCCTACTTAGCCCTAGGAAACCGAAAGATCAAATTACGCAAATGGCGCAAATTACGGAAATAGCCACCTGGAACCAATAATTACCCCCAGGAAGCCACTAATTGCCTCTGGAAACGCCCTATTCACACCTAGGAATTCACTAATTACACCTCGGAACCCTTTAATTACCCGTTGGAAGCCCCTAATTAGCCCGTTGGAAACCGAAAGCTCAAGTTACGCAAATGGTGCAAAATACGCAAATAGAGCAACTTTCGCTAATAGCCACTTGGACCCGCTAATTACCCCGAGGAAGCCTCTAATTGCCTCTGGAAACGCCCTATTCACACCTAGGAATTCCCTAATTACACCTCGGAACCCTCTAATTGCCCATTGGTAGCCCCTAATTAGCACTAGGAAACCGAAAGCTCAACTTAGGTAAATGGCACAAATTAAGCAAACAGCGCAATTAACGCAAATAGCCACCTGGCACCAATAATTACCCCCAGGAAGCCACTAATTGCCTGTAGAATCGCCCTATTCACACCTAGGAACCCGCTACTTACACCTAGGAACCCTCTAATTGCCCGTTGGAAGCCCCTACTTAGCCCTAGGAAACCGAAAGCTCAACTTACTCAAATGGCGCGAATTACGCAAAATAGACACCTGGACCCAGTAATTACCCCTAGGAAGCCACTAATTGCCTGTAGAAACGCCCTATTCACACCTAGGAATTCACTAATTACACCTCGGAACCCTTTAATTGCCCCTTGGTAGCCCCTAATTAGCACTAGGAAACCGAAAGCTCAAGTTACGCAAATGGCGCAAATTTATCAAATAGCGCAACTTTCGTTAATAGCCACCTGGACCCCCTAATTACCCCTAGGAAGCCACTAATTGCTCTAGAAACGCCCTATTCACACCTAGGAATTCCCTAATTACACCTCGGAACCCTCTAATTGCCCGTTGGAAGCCCCTAATTAGCACTAGGAAAACCAAAGCTCAACTTACTCAAATGGCTCAAATTACGGAAATAGACACCTGAACCCGCTAATTACCCCTAGGAAGCCACTAAATTTTCTTGAAACGCCCTATTCACACCTAGGAATTCCCTAATTACACCTCGGAACCCTCTAATTGCCCGTTGGAAGCCCCTACTTAGCCCAAGGAGGCGAAAGATGAAATTACGCAAATGGCGCAAATTACGCAAATAGACACCTGGACCCCCTAATTACCCCTAGGAAGCCACTAATTTCCTGTAGAAACGCCCTATGCACACCTAGGAATTCATTAATTACAAGTCTTAACCCTCTAATTGCCCCTTGGTAGCCCCTAACTAGCACTAGGAAACCGAAAGCTCAACTTACGCAAATGGCGCAAATGAAGCAAATAGCGCAAATTACGCAAATAGATCAACTGACGCAAATAGCCACTTGGACCCGCTAATTACCCCTAGGAAGCCACTAATTGCCTCTGGAAACGCCCTATTCACACCTAGGAATTCCCTAATTACACCTAGGAACCCTTTAATTGCCCGTTGGAAGCCCCTAATTAGCACTAGGAAACCGAAAGCTCAACTTAGGTAAATGGCACAAATTAAGCAAACAGCGCAATTAACGCAAATAGCCACCTGAAACCAATAATTACCCCCAGGAAGCCACTAATTGCCTCTAGAAACGCCCTATTCACACCTAGGAATTCCCTAATTACACCTCGGAACCCTTTAATTGCCCCTTGGTAGCCCCTAATTAGCACTAGGAAACCGAAAGCTCAAGTTACCCAAATGGCGCAAATTTATCAAATAGCGCAACTTTCGCTAATAGCCACCTGGACCCCCTAATTACCCCTAGGAAGCCACTAATTGCTCTAGAAACGCCCTATTCACACCTAGGAATTCACTAATTACACCTCGGAACCCTCTAATTGCCCGTTGGAAGCCCCTAATTAGCACTAGGAAAACCAAAGCTCAACTTACGTAAATGGCGCAAATTAAGCAAATAGCGCAATTTACGCAAATAGCCACCTGGACATACCAATTACCCACAGGAAGCCACTAATTGCCTCTGGAAACGGGCTATTCACACCTAGGAACCCGCTACTTACACCTAGAAACCCTCTAATTGCCCTTTGGAAGCCCCTATTTAGCCCCAGGAAACCGAAAGATCAAGTTACGCAAATGGCGCAAATTACGCAAATAGACAACTGGACCTGTTAATTACCCGTACGAAGCCACTAATTGCCTCTGGAAACGCCCTATCCACACCTAGGAACCCGCTAATTATTCCTAGGAACCCTCTAATTACCCGTTGGAAGCCCCTAATTAGCCCTAGGAAACCGAAAGCTCAACTTACGCAAATGGTGCAATATACGCAAATAGACACCTGGACACGCTAATTACCCCTAGGAAGCCAATAATTGCTGCTAGAAACGCCCTATTCACACCTAGGAATTAATTAATTACACCTCGGAACCCTCTAATTGCCCGTTGGTAGCCCCTAATTAGCCCTAGGAAACCGAAAGCTCAACTTACGCAAATGGTGCAATATACGCAAATAGCCACCTGGACCCAGTAATTACCCCTAGGAAGCCACTAATTGCCTCTGGAAACGCATTATTCACACCTAGGAATTCCCTAATTACACCTCGGAACCCTCTAATTGCCCGTTGGAAGCCCCTACTTAGCCCTAGGAAACCGGAATATCAAATTACGCAAATGGAGCAAATTAAGCAAATAGACACCTGGACCCTCTAATGACCCCTAGGAAGCCACTAATTGCCTCTAGAAACGCCCTATTCACACCTAGGAATTAATTAATTACACCTCGGAACCCTCTAATTGCCCGTTGATAGCCCCTAATTAGCACTAGGAAACCGAAAGCTCAACTTACTCAAATGGCTCAAATTACGGAAATAGACACCTGGACCCGCTAATTACCCATAGGAAGCCACTAAATGCTCTAGAAACGCCCTATTCACACCTAGGAATTCCCTAATTACACCTCGGAACCCTCTAATTGCCCGTTGGAAGCCCCTACTTAGCCCAAGGAAGCCGAAAGATCAAATTACGCAAATGGCGCAAATTACGCAAATAGACACCTGGACCCCCTAATTACCCCTAGGAAGCCACTAATTTCCTGTAGAAACGCCCTATGCAAACCTAGGTATTCATTAATTACAAGTCTTAACCCTCTAATTGCCCCTTGGTAGCCCCTAATTAGCACTAGGAAACCGAAAGCTCAACTTACGCAAATGGCGCAAATGAAGCAAATAGCGCAAATTACGCAAATAGATCAACTGACGCAAATAGCCACTTGGACCCGCTAATTACCCCAGGAAGCCTTTAATTGCCTCTGGAAACGCCGTATTCACACCTAGGAATTAAGTAATTACACCTAGGAACCCTTTAATTGCCCGTTGGAAGCCCCTAATTAGCACTAGGAAACCGAAAGCTCAACTTACGCAAATGGCGCAAATTACGCAAATAGACACCTGGACACGCTAATTACCCCTAGGAAGCCACTTATTGCCTCTAGAAACGCCCTATTCACACCTAGGAATTCATTAATTACACCTCGGAACCCTCTAATTGCCCGTTGGTAGCCCCTAATTAGCACTAGGAAACCGAAAGCTCAACTTAGGTAAATGGCAAAAATTAAGCAAACAGCGCAATTAACGCAAATAGCCACCTGAAACCAATAATTACCCCCAGGAAGCCACTAATTGCCTCTAGAAACGCCCTATTCACACCTAGGAATTCCCTAATTACACCTCGGAACCCTCTAATTGCCCGTTGGAAGCCCCTACTTAGCCCAAGGAAGCCGAAAGATCAAATTACGCAAATGGCGCAAATTACGCAAATAGACACCTGGACCCCCTAATTACCCCTAGGAAGCCACTAATTTCCTGTAGAAACGCCCTATGCAAACCTAGGTATTCATTAATTACAAGTCTTAACCCTCTAATTGCCCCTTGGTAGCCCCTAATTAGCACTAGGAAACCGAAAGCTCAACTTACGCAAATGGCGCAAATGAAGCAAATAGCGCAAATTACGCAAATAGATCAACTGACGCAAATAGCCACTTGGACCCGCTAATTACCCCAGGAAGCCTTTAATTGCCTCTGGAAACGCCGTATTCACACCTAGGAATTAAGTAATTACACCTAGGAACCCTTTAATTGCCCGTTGGAAGCCCCTAATTAGCACTAGGAAACCGAAAGCTCAACTTACGCAAATGGCGCAAATTACGCAAATAGACACCTGGACACGCTAATTACCCCTAGGAAGCCACTTATTGCCTCTAGAAACGCCCTATTCACACCTAGGAATTCATTAATTACACCTCGGAACCCTCTAATTGCCCGTTGGTAGCCCCTAATTAGCACTAGGAAACCGAAAGCTCAACTTAGGTAAATGGCACAAATTATTCAAACAGCGCAATTAACGCAAATAGCCACCTGAAACCAATAATTACCCCCAGGAAGCCACTAATTGCCTCTAGAAACGCCCTATTCACACCTAGGAATTCCCTAATTACACCTCGGAACCCTTTAATTGCCCCTTGGTAGCCCCTAATTAGCACTAGGAAACCGAAAGCTCAAGTTACGCAAATGGCGCAAATTTATCAAATAGCTCAACTTTCGCTAATAACCACCTGGACCCCCTAATTACCCCTAGGAAGCCACTAATTGCTCTAGAAACGCCCTATTCACACCTAGGAATTCCCTAATTACACCTCGGAACCCTCTAATTGCCCGTTGGAAGCCCCTAATTAGCACTAGGAAAACCAAAGCTCAACTTACGTAAATGGCGCAAATTAAGCAAATAGCGCAATTTACGCAAATAGCCACCTGGACATACTAATTACCCCTAGGAAGCCACTAATTCCCTCTGGAAACGCCCTATTCACACCTAGGAACCCGCTACTTACACCTAGAAACCCTCTAATTGCCCGTTGGAAGCCCCTACTTAGCCCCAGGAAACCGAAAGCTCAACTTACGCAAATGGTGCAATATACGCAAATAGACACCTGGACACGCTAATTACCCTAAGGAAGCCACTAATTGCTGCTAGAAACGCCCTATTCACACCTAGGAATTCATTAATCACACCTCGGAACCCTCTAATTGCCCGTTGGTAGCCCCTAATTAGCACTAGGAAACAAAAGCTCAACTTACGCAAATGGCGCAAAAGACGCAAATAGAGCAACTTACGCAAATAGCCACTTGGACCCAGTAATTACCCCTAGGAAGCCACTAATTGCCTCTGGAAACGCATTATTCACACCTAGGAATTCCCTAATTACACCTCGGAACCCTCTAATTGCCCGTTGGAAGCCCCTACTTAGCCCTAGGAAACCAGAAGATCAAATTACGCAAATGGAGCAAATTAAGCAAATAGACACCTGGACCCTGTAATGACCCCTAGGAAGCCACTAATTGCCTCTAGAAACGCCCTATTCACACCTAGTAATTAATTAATTACACCTCAGAACCCTCTAATTGCCCGTTGGTAGCCCCTAATTAGCACTAGGCAACCGAAAGCTCAACTTACTCAAATGGCTCTAATTACGGAAATAGACACCTGGACCCGCTAATTACCCCTAGGAAGCCACTAATTTCCTGTAGAAACGCCCTATCCACACCTAGGAATTCATTAATTACAAGTCTTAACCCTCTAATTGCCCGTTGGTAGCCCCTAATTAGCACTAGGAAACCGAAAGCTCAACTTACGCAAATGGCGCAAATTAAGCAAATAGCGCAAATTACGCAAATAGAGCAACTGACGCAAATAGCCACTTGGACCCGCTAATTACCCCCATGAAGCCTCTAATTGCCTCTGGAAACGCCCTATTCACACCTAGGAATTCCCTAATTACACCTAGGAACCCTTTAATTGCCCGTTGGAAGCCCCTAATTAGCACTAGGAAACCGAAAGCTCAACTTACGCAAATGGCGCAAATTACGCAAATAGACACCTGGACACGCTAATTACCCCTAGGAAGCCACTAATTGCCTCTAGAAACGCCCTATTCACACCTAGGAATTCCCTAATTACACCTCGGAACCCTCTAATTGCCCGTTGGTAGCCCCTAATTAGCACTAGTAAACCGAAAGCTCAACTTAGGTAAATGGCACAAATTAAGCAAACAGCGCAATTAACGCAAATAGCCACCTGAAACCAATAATTACCCCCAGGAAGCCACTAATTGCCTCTAGAAACGCCCTATTCACACCTAGGAATTCCCTAATTACACCTCGGAACCCTTTAATTGCCCCTTGGTAGCCCCTAATTAGCACTAGGAAACCGAAAGCTCAAGTTACGCAAATGGCGCAAATTTATCAAATAGCGCAACTTTCGCTAATAGCCACCTGGACCCCCTAATTACCCCTAGGAAGCCACTAATTGCCGCTAGAAACGCCCTATTCACACCTAGGAATTCCCTAATTACACCTCGGAACCCTTTAATTGCCCCTTGGTAGCCCCTAATTAGCACTAGGAAACCGAAAGCTCAACTTACGCAAATGGCGCAAATTAAGCAAATAGCGCAAATTACGCAAATAGAGCAACTGACGCAAATAGACCAACTGACGCAAATAGCCACTTGGACCCGCTAATTACCCCCAGGAAGCCTCTAATTGCCTCTGGAAACGCCCTATTCACACCTAGGAAATCCCTAATTACACCTAGGAACCCTTTAATTGCCCCTAATTAGCACAAGGAAACCGAAAGCTCAACTTACGCAAATGGCTCAAATTTATCAAATAGCGCAACTTCAGCTAATAGCCACCGGACCAGCTAATTACCCCTAGGAAGCCACTAATTCCTCTAGAAACGCCCTATTCACACCGAGGAATTCCCTAATAACACCTCGGAACCCTCTAATTGCCCGTTTCCAGCCCCTAATTAGCACTAGGAAACCGAAAGATCAAATTACGTTAATGGCGCAAATTTTGCAAATAGCGTAACTTCCGCAAATAGACACCTGGACCCGCTATTTACCCCTAGGAAGCCACTAATTGCCTCTGGAAACGCCCTATTCACACCTAGGAATTAATTAATTACACCTCGGAACCCTCTAATTGCCCGTTGGTAGCCCCTAATTAGCACTAGGAAACCGAAAGCTCAACTTACTCAAATGGCTCAAATTACGCAAAATAGACACCTGGACCCCCTAATTACCCCTAGGAAGCCACTAATTGCTCTAGAAACGCCCTATTCACACCTAGGAATTCCCTAATTACACCTCGGAACCCTCTAATTGCCCGTTGGAAGCCCCTACTTAGCCCTAGGAAGCCGAAAGATCAACTTACGCAAATGGCGCAAATTACGCAAATAGACACCTGGACACGCTAATTACCCCTAGGAAGCCACTAATTGCCTCTTGAAACGCCCTATTCACACCTAGGAATTAATTAATTACACCTCGGAACCCTCTAATTGCCCGTTGGTAGCCCCTAATTAGCACTAGGAAACCCAAAGCTCAACTTAGGTAAATGGCACAAATTAAGCAAACAGCGCAATTAATGCAAATAGCCACCTGAAACCAATAATTACCCCCAGGAAGCCACTAATTGCCTCTATAAACGCCCTATTCACACCTAGGAATTCCCTAATTACACCTCGGAACCCTTTAATTGCCCCTTGGTAGCCCCTAATTAGCACTAGGAAACCGAAAGCTCAAGTTACCCAAATGGCGCAAATTTATCAAATAGCGCAACTTTCGCTAATAGCCACCTGGACCCCCTAATTACCCCTAGGAAGCCACTAATTGCTCTAGAAACGCCCTATTCACACCTAGGAATTCCCTAATTACACCTCGGAACCCTCTAATTGCCCGTTGGTAGCCCCTAATTAGCACTAGGAAAACCAAAGCTCAACTTACGTAAATGGCGCAAATTAAGCAAATAGCGCAATTTACGCAAATAGCCACCTGGACATACTAATTACCCCTAGGAAGCCACTAATTCCCTCTGGAAACGCCCTATTCACACCTAGGAACCCGCTACTTACACCTAGAAACCCTCTAATTGCCCGTTGGAAGCCCCTACTTAGCCCCAGGAAACCGAAAGCTCAACTTACGCAAATGGTGCAATATACGCAAATAGACACCTGGACACGCTAATTACCCTAAGGAAGCCACTAATTGCTGCTAGAAACGCCCTATTCACACCTAGGAATTCATTAATCACACCTCGGAACCCTCTAATTGCCCGTTGGTAGCCCCTAATTAGCACTAGGAAACAAAAGCTCAACTTACGCAAATGGCGCAAAAGACGCAAATAGAGCAACTTACGCAAATAGCCACTTGGACCCAGTAATTACCCCTAGGAAGCCACTAATTGCCTCTGGAAACGCATTATTCACACCTAGGAATTCCCTAATTACACCTCGGAACCCTCTAATTGCCCGTTGGAAGCCCCTACTTAGCCCTAGGAAACCAGAAGATCAAATTACGCAAATGGAGCAAATTAAGCAAATAGACACCTGGACCCTGTAATGACCCCTAGGAAGCCACTAATTGCCTCTAGAAACGCCCTATTCACACCTAGTAATTAATTAATTACACCTCAGAACCCTCTAATTGCCCGTTGGTAGCCCCTAATTAGCACTAGGCAACCGAAAGCTCAACTTACGCAAATGGCGCAAATTACGCAAATAGACACCTGGACCCGCTAATTACCCCTAGGAAGCCACTAATTTCCTGTAGAAACGCCCTATCCACACCTAGGAATTCATTAATTACAAGTCTTAACCCTCTAATTGCCCGTTGGTAGCCCCTAATTAGCACTAGGAAACCGAAAGCTCAACTTACGCAAATGGCGCAAATTAAGCAAATAGCGCAAATTACGCAAATAGAGCAACTGACGCAAATAGCCACTTGGACCCGCTAATTACCCCCATGAAGCCTCTAATTGCCTCTGGAAACGCCCTATTCACACCTAGGAATTCCCTAATTACACCTAGGAACCCTTTAATTGCCCGTTGGAAGCCCCTAATTAGCACTAGGAAACCGAAAGCTCAACTTACGCAAATGGCGCAAATTACGCAAATAGACACCTGGACCCGCTAATTACCCCTAGGAAGCCACTAATTGCCGCTAGAAACGCCCTATTCACACCTAGGAATTCCCTAATTACACCTCGGAACCCTCTAATTGCCCGTTGGTAGCCCCTAATTAGCACTAGTAAACCGAAAGCTCAACTTAGGTAAATGGCACAAATTAAGCAAACAGCGCAATTAACGCAAATAGCCACCTGAAACCAATAATTACCCCCAGGAAGCCACTAATTGCCTCTAGAAACGCCCTATTCACACCTAGGAATTCCCTAATTACACCTCGGAACCCTTTAATTGCCCCTTGGTAGCCCCTAATTAGCACTAGGAAACCGAAAGCTCAAGTTACCCAAATGGCGCAAATTTATCAAATAGCGCAACTTTCGCTAATAGCCACCTGGACCCCCTAATTACTCCTAGGAAGCCACTAATTGCTCTAGAAACGCCCTATTCACACCTAGGAATTCCCTAATTACACCTCGGAACCCTCTAATTGCCCGTTGGAAGCCCCTAATTAGCACTAGGAAAACCAAAGCTCAACTTACGTAAATGGCGCAAATTAAGCAAACAGCGCAATTTACGCAAATAGCCACCTGGACATACTAATTACCCCCAGGAAGCCACTAATTCCCTCTGGAAACGCCCTATTCACACCTAGGAACCCGCTACTTTCACCTAGGAACCCTCTAATTGCCCGTTGGAAGCCCCTACTTAGCCCCAGGAAACCGAAAGATCAAGTTACGCAAATGGCGCAAATTACGCAAATAGACAACTGGACCTGTTAATTACCCGTACGAAGCCACTAATTGCCTCTGGAAACGCCCTATCCACACCTAGGAACCCGCTAATTATTCCTAGGAACCCTCTAATTACCCGTTGGAAGCCCCTAATTAGCCCTAGGAAACCGAAAGCTCAACTTACGCAAATGGTGCAATATACGCAAATAGAAACCTGGACACGCTAATTACCCCTAGGAAGCCACTAATTGCCGCTAGAAACGCCCTATTCACACCTAGGAATTCCCTAATTACACCTCGGAACCCTCTAATTGCCCGTTGGTAGCCCCTAATTAGCACTAGGAAACCGAAAGCTCAACTTAGGTAAATGGCACAAATTAAGCAAACAGCGCAATTAACGCAAATAGCCACCTGAAACCAATAATTACCCCCAGGAAGCCACTAATTGCCTCTAGAAACGCCCTATTCACACCTAGGAATTCCCTAATTACACCTCGGAACCCTTTAATTGCCCCTTGGTAGCCCCTAATTAGCACTAGGAAACCGAAAGCTCAAGTTACCCAAATGGCGCAAATTTATCAAATAGCGCAACTTTCGCTAATAGCCACCTGGACCCCCTAATTACCCCTAGGAAGCCACTAATTGCCTCTAGAAACGCCCTATTCACACCTAGGAATTCCCTAATTACACCTCGGAACCCTTTAATTGCCCCTTGGTAGCCCCTAATTAGCACTAGGAAACCGAAAGCTCAACTTACGCAAATGGCGCAAATTAAGCAAATAGCGCAAATTACGCAAATAGATCAACTGACGCAAATAGACCAACTGACGCAAATAGCCACTTGGACCCGCTAATTACCCCCAGGAAGCCTCTAATTGCCTCTGGAAACGCCCTATTCACACCTAGGAAATCCCTAATTACACCTAGGAACCCTTTAATTGCCCCTAATTAGCACAAGGAAACCGAAAGCTCAACTTACGCAAATGGCTCAAATTTATCAAATAGCGCAACTTCAGCTAATAGCCACCGGACCAGCTAATTACCCCTAGGAAGCCACTAATTGCTCTAGAAACGCCCTATTCACACCGAGGAATTCCCTAATAACACCTCGGAACCCTCTAATTGCCCGTTTCCAGCCCCTAATTAGCACTAGGAAACCGAAAGATCAAATTACGTTAATGGCGCAAATTTTGCAAATAGCGCAACTTCCGCAAATAGACACCTGGACCCGCTATTTACCCCTAGGAAGCCACTAATTGCCTCTGGAAACGCCCTATTCACACCTAGGAATTCATTAATTACACCTCGGAACCCTCTAATTGCCCGTTGGTAGCCCCTAATTAGCACTAGGAAACCGAAAGCTCAACTTACTCAAATGGCTCAAATTACGGAAATAGACACCTGGACCCGCTAATTACCCCTAGGAAGCCACTAATTGCTCTAGAAACGCCCTATTCACACCTAGGAATTCCCTAATTACACCTCGGAACCCTCTAATTGCCCGTTGGAAGCCCCTACTTAGCCCTAGGAAGCCGAAAGATCAACTTACGCAAATGGCGCAAATTACGCAAATAGACACCTGGACACGCTAATTACCCCTAGGAAGCCACTAATTGCCTCTTGAAACGCCCTATTCACACCTAGGAATTAATTAATTACACCTCGGAACCCTCTAATTGCCCGTTGGTAGCCCCTAATTAGCACTAGGAAACCCAAAGCTCAACTTAGGTAAATGGCACAAATTAAGCAAACAGCGCAATTAATGCAAATAGCCACCTGAAACCAATAATTACCCCCAGGAAGCCACTAATTGCCTCTATAAACGCCCTATTCACACCTAGGAATTCCCTAATTACACCTCGGAACCCTTTAATTGCCCCTTGGTAGCCCCTAATTAGCACTAGGAAACCGAAAGCTCAACTTACGCAAATGGCGCAAATTAAGCAAATAGCGCAAATTACGCAAATAGATCAACTGACGCAAATAGGTACTTGGACCCGCTAATTACCCCCAGGAAGCCTCTAATTGCCTCTGGAAACGCCCTATTCACACCTAGGAATTCCCTAATTACACCTCGGAACCCTTTAATTGCCCCTTGGTAGCCCCTACTTAGGACTAGGAAACCGAAAGCTCAAGTTACCCAAATGGCGCAAATTTATCAAATAGCGCAACTTTCGCTAATAGCCACCTGGACCCCCTAATTACCCCTAGGAAGCCACTAATTGCTGCTAGAAACGCCCTATTCACACCTAGGAATTCATTAATTACACCTCGGAACCCTCTAATTGCCCGTTGGTAGCCCCTAATTAGCACTAGGAAACAAAAGCTCAACTTACGCAAATGGCGCAAAAGACGCAAATAGAGCAACTTACGCAAATAGCCACCTGGACCCAGTAATTACCCCTAGGAAGCCACTAATTGCCTCTGGAAACGCATTATTCACACCTAGGAATTCCCTAATTACACCTCGGAACCCTCTAATTGCCTGTTGGAAGCCCCTACTTAGCCCTAGGAAACCGGAAGATCAAATTACGCAAATGGAGCAAATTAAGCAAATAGACACCTGGACCCTCTAATGACCCCTAAGAAGCCACTAATTGCCTCTAGAAACGCCCTATTCACACCTAGGAATTAATTAATTACACCTCGGAACCCTCTAATTGCCCGTTGGTAGCCCCTAATTAGCACTAGGAAACCGAAAGCTCAACTTACTCAAATGGCGCAAATTACGCAAATAGACACCTGGACCCGCTAATTACCCCTAGGAAGCCACTAATTGCTTCTAGAAACGCCCTATTCACACCTAGGAATTCATTAATTACACCTCGGAACCCTCTAATTGCCCGTTGGTAGCCCCTAATTAGCACTAGGAAACCCAAAGCTCAACTTACGCAAATGGCGCAAAATACGCAAATAGAGCAACTTACGCAAATAGCCACCTAGACCCAGTAATTACCCCTAGGAAGCCACTAATTGCCTCTGGAAACGCATTATTCACACCTAGGAACCCGCTACTTACACATAGGAACCCTCTAATTGCCAGTTGGAATTCCCAACTTAGCCCTAGGAAGCCGAAAGATCAAATTACGCAAATGGCGCAAATTACGCAAATAGACACCTGGACCCGCTAATTACCTCTAAGAAGCCACTAATTGCCTCTAGAAACGCCCTAGTCACACCTAGGAATTCCCTAATTACATCTCGGAACCCTTTAATTGCCCCTAATTAGCACTAGGAAACCGAAAGCTCAACTTACGCAAATGGCTCAAATTTATCAAATAGCGCAACTTCAGCTAATAGCCACCTGGACCAGCTAATTACCCCTAGGAAGCCACTAATTGCTCTAGAAACGCCCTATTCACACCGAGGAATTCCCTAATAACACCTCGGAACCCTCTAATTGCCCGTTTCCAGCCCCTAATTAGCACTAGGAAACCGAAAGCTCAACTTAGGTAAATGGCACAAATTAAGCAAACAGCGCAATTAACACAAATAGCCACCTGAAACCAATAATTACCCCGAGGAAGCCACTAATTGCCTCTAGAAACGCCCTATTCACACCTAGGAATTCCCTAATTACACCTCGGAACCCTTTAATTGCCCGTTGGAAGCCCCTAATTAGCACTAGGAACCCGAAAGCTCAAGTTACGCAAATGGCGCAAATTTATCAAATAGCGCAACTTTCGCTAATAGCCACCTGGACCCCCTAATTACCCCTAGGAAGCCACTAATTGCTCTAGAAACGCCCTATTCAGACCTAGGAATTAATTAATTACACCTCGGAACCCTCTAATTGCCCGTTGGTAGCCCCTAATTAGCACTAGAAAACCCAAAGCTAAACTTACGCAAATGGCGCAAAATACGCAAATGGCGCAAATTACGCAAATAGACACCTGGACACGCTAATTACCCCTAGGAAGCCACTAATTGCCTCTAGAATCGCCCTATTCACACCTAGGAACCCGCTACTTAAACCTAGGAACCCTTTAATTGCCCGTTGGAAGCCCCTACTTAGCCCTAGGAAACCGAAAGCTCAACTTACGCAAATGGGGCAAATTAAGCAAATAGCGCAATTTAGACAAATAGAGCATCTTACGCAAATTGCCACTTGGACCCGCTAATTACCCCTAGGAAGACTCTAATTGCCTCTGGAAACGCCCTATTCACACCTAGGAATTCCCTAATAACACCTCGGAACCCTCTAATTACCCGTTTCCAGCCCCAAATTAGCACTAGGAAACCGAAAGATCAAATTACGTAAATGGCGCAAATTAAGCAAATAGCGCAATTTACGCAAATAGCCACCTGGACATACTAATTACCCCCAGGAAACCACTAATTGCCTCTGGAAACGCCCTATTCACACCTAGGAACCCGCTGCTTACACCTAGGAACCCTCTAATTGCCCGTTGGAAGCCCCTACTTAGCCCTAGGAAGCCGAAAGATCAAATTATGCACATGGCACAAATTACGCAAATAGACACCTGGACCCGCTAATTACACCTAGGAAGCCACTAATTGCCTCTAGAAACGCCCTAGTCACACCTAGGAATTCCCTAATTACAAATCGGAACCCTTTAATTGCCCCTAATTAGCACTAGGAAACCGAAAGCTCAACTTACGCAAATGGCGCAAATTTATCAAATAGCGCAACTTCTGCTAATAGCCACCTGGACCCCCTAATTACCCCTAGGAAGCCACTAATTGCTCTAGAAACGCCCTATTCACACCTAGGAATTCCCTAATTACACCTCGGAACCCTCTAATTGCCCGTGGGAAGCCCCTAATTAGCACTAGGAAACCGAAAGCTCAACTTACGCAAATGGCGCAAATTATGCAAATAGACACCTGGACCCGCTAATTACCCCTACGAAGCCACTAATTGCCTCTAGAAACGCCCTATTCACACCTATGAATTAATTAATTACACCTCGGAACCCTCTAATTGCCCGTTGGTAGCCCCTAATTAGCACTAGGAAACCGAAAGCTCAACTTAGGTAAATGGCACAAATTAAGCAAACAGTGCAATTAACGCAAATAGCCACCTGGCACCAATAATTACCCCCAGGAAGCCACTAATTGCCTGTAGAATCGCCCTATTCACACCTATGAACCCGCTACTTACACCTAGGAACCCTCTAATTGCCCGTTGGAAGCCCCTACTTAGCCCTAGGAAACCGAAAGCTCAACTTACTCAAATGGCGCAAATTACGCAAATAGACACCTGGACCCCCTAATTACCCCTAGGAAGCCACTAATTGCCTCTGGAAACGCATTATTCACACCTAGGAACCCGCTACTTACACATAGCAACCCTCTAATTGCCCGTTGGAAGCCCCTACTTAGCCCTAGGAAACCGAAAGATCCAATTACGCTAATGGAACAAATTACGCAAATAGACACCTGGACACGCTAATTACCCCTAGGAAGCCACTAATTGCTCTAGAAACGCCCTATTCACACCTAGGAATTCCCTAATTACACCTCGGAACCCTCTAATTGCCCGTTGGAAGCCCCTACTTAGCCCTAGGAAGCCGAAAGATCAAATTACGCAAATGGCGCAAATTACGCAAATAGACACCTGGACCCGCTAATTACCCCTAGGAAGCCACTAATTGCTCTAGAAACGCCCTATTCACACCTAGGAATTCCCTAATTACAGCTCGGAACCCTTTAATTGCCCCTTGGTAGTCCCTAATTAGCACTAGGAAACCGAAAGCTCAACTTAAGCAAATGGGGCAAATTAAGCAAATAGCGCAATTCACGCTAATAGAGCATCTTACGCAAATAGCCACTTGGACCCACTAATTACCCCCAGGAAGCCACTAATTGCTCTAGAAACGCCCTATTCACACCTAGGAATTCACTAATTACACCTCGGAACCCTCTAATTGCCCGTTGGAAGCCCCTACTTAGCCCTAGGAAGCCGAAAGATCAACTTACGCAAATGGCGCAAATTACGCAAATAGACACCTGGACACGCTAATTACCCCTAGGAAGCCACTAATTGCCTCTTGAAACGCCCTATTCACACCTAGGAATTAATTAATTACACCTCGGAACCCTCTAATTGCCCGTTGGTAGCCCCTAATTAGCACTAGGAAACCCAAAGCTCAACTTAGGTAAATGGCACAAATTAAGCAAACAGCGCAATTAATGCAAATAGCCACCTGAAACCAATAATTACCCCCAGGAAGCCACTAATTGCCTCTAGAAACGCCCTATTCACACCTAGGAATTCCCTAATTACACCTCGGAACCCTTTAATTGCCCCTTGGTAGCCCCTAATTAGCACTAGGAAACCGAAAGCTCAACTTACGCAAATGGCGCAAATTAAGCAAATAGCGCAAATTACGCAAATAGATCAACTGACGCAAATAGGTACTTGGACCCGCTAATTACCCCCAGGAAGCCTCTAATTGCCTCTGGAAACGCCCTATTCACACCTAGGAATTCCCTAATTACACCTCGGAACCCTTTAATTGCCCCTTGGTAGCCCCTAATTAGCACTAGGAAACCGAAAGCTCAAGTTACCCAAATGGCGCAAATTTATCAAATAGCGCAACTTTCGCTAATAGCCACCTGGACCCCCTAATTACCCCTAGGAAGCCACTAATTGCTGCTAGAAACGCCCTATTCACACCTAGGAATTCATTAATTACACCTCGGAACCCTCTAATTGCCCGTTGGTAGCCCCTAATTAGCACTAGGAAACAAAAGCTCAACTTACGCAAATGGCGCAAAAGACGCAAATAGAGCAACTTACGCAAATAGCCACCTGGACCCAGTAATTACCCCTAGGAAGCCACTAATTGCCTCTGGAAACGCATTATTCACACCTAGGAATTCCCTAATTACACCTCGGAACCCTCTAATTGCCTGTTGGAAGCCCCTACTTAGCCCTAGGAAACCGGAAGATCAAATTACGCAAATGGAGCAAATTAAGCAAATAGACACCTGGACCCTCTAATGACCCCTAAGAAGCCACTAATTGCCTCTAGAAACGCCCTATTCACACCTAGGAATTAATTAATTACACCTCGGAACCCTCTAATTGCCCGTTGGTAGCCCCTAATTAGCACTAGGAAACCGAAAGCTCAACTTACTCAAATGGCGCAAATTACGCAAATAGACACCTGGACCCGCTAATTACCCCTAGGAAGCCACTAAATGCTCTAGAAACGCCCTATTCACACCTAGGAATTCATTAATTACACCTCGGAACCCTCTAATTGCCCGTTGGTAGCCCCTAATTAGCACTAGGAAACCCAAAGCTAAACTTACGCAAATCGCGCAAAATACGCAAATAGTGCAACTTACGCAAATAGCCACCTGGACCCAGTAATTACACCTAGGAAGCCACTAACTGCCTCTGGAAACGCATTATTCACACCTAGGAACCCGCTACTTACACATAGGAACCCTCTAATTGCCCGTTGGAAGCCCCTACTTAGCCCTAGGAAGCCGAAAGATCAAATTACGCAAATGGCGCAAATTACGCAAATAGACACCTGGACCCGCTAATTACCTCTAAGAAGCCACTAATTGCCTCTAGAAACGCCCTAGTCACACCTAGGAATTCCCTAATTACATCTCTGAACCCTTTAATTGCCCCTAATTAGCACTAGGAAACCGAAAGCTCAACTTACGCAAATGGCTCAAATTTATCAAATAGCGCAACTTCAGCTAATAGCCACCGGACCAGCTAATTACCCCTAGGAAGCCACTAATTCCTCTAGAAACGCCCTATTCACACCTAGGAATTCCCTAATAACACCTCGGAACCCTCTAATTGCCCGTTTCCAGCCCCTAATTAGCACTAGGAAACCGAAAGCTCAACTTAGGTAAATGGCACAAATTAAGCAAACAGCGCAATTAACACAAATAGCCACCTGAAACCAATAATTACCCCGAGGAAGCCACTAATTGCCTCTAGAAACGCCCTATTCACACCTAGGAATTCCCTAATTACACCTCGGAACCCTTTAATTGCCCGTTGGAAGCCCCTAATTAGCACTAGGAACCCGAAAGCTCAAGTTACCCAAATGGCGCAAATTTATCAAATAGCGCAACTTTCGCTAATAGCCACCTGGACCCCCTAATTACCCCTAGGAAGCCACTAATTGCTCTAGAAACGCCCTATTCAGACCTAGGAATTAATTAATTACACCTCGGAACCCTCTAATTGCCCGTTGGTAGCCCCTAATTAGCACTAGAAAACCCAAAGCTAAACTTACGCAAATGGCGCAAAATACGCAAATGGCGCAAATTACGCAAATAGACACCTGGACACGCTAATTACCCCTAGGAAGCCACTAATTGCCTCTAGAATCGCCCTATTCACACCTAGGAACCCGCTACTTAAACCTAGGAACCCTTTAATTGCCCGTTGGAAGCCCCTACTTAGCCCTAGGAAACCGAAAGCTCAACTTACGCAAATGGGGCAAATTAAGCAAATAGCGCAATTTACGCAAATAGAGCAACTTACGCAAATAGCCACTTGGACCCGCTAATTACCCCCAGGAAGCCTCTAATTGCCTCTGGAAACGCCCTATTCACACCTAGGAATTCATTAATAACACCTCGGAACCCTCTAATTACCCGTTTCCAGCCCCTAATTAGCACTAGGAAACCGAAAGATCAAATTACGTAAATGGCGCAAATTAAGCAAATAGCGCAATTTACGCAAATAGCCACCTGGACATACTAATTACCCCCAGGAAACCACTAATTGCCTCTGGAAACGCCCTATTCACACCTAGGAACCCGCTGCTTACACCTAGGAACCCTCTAATTGCCCGTTGGAAGCCCCTACTTAGCCCTAGGAAGCCGAAAGATCAAATTATGCACATGGCACAAATTACGCAAATAGACACCTGGACCCGCTAATTACACCTAGGAAGCCACTAATTGCCTCTAGAAACGCCCTAGTCACACCTAGGAATTCCCTAATTACAAATCGGAACCCTTTAATTTCCCCTAATTAGCACTAGGAAACCGAAAGCTCAACTTACGCAAATGGCGCAAATTTATCAAATAGCGCAACTTCTGCTAATAGCCACCTGGACCCCCTAATTACCCCTAGGAAGCCACTAATTGCTCTAGAAACGCCCTATTCACACCTAGGAATTCAATAATTACACCTCGGAACCCTCTAATTGCCCGTTGGAAGCCCCTAATTAGCACTAGGAAACCGAAAGCTCAACTTACGCAAATGGCGCAAATTATGCAAATAGACACCTGGACCCGCTAATTACCCCTACGAAGCCACTAATTGCCTCTAGAAACGCCCTATTCACACCTATGAATTAATTAATTACACCTCGGAACCCTCTAATTGCCCGTTGGTAGCCCCTAATTAGCACTAGGAAACCGAAAGCTCAACTTAGGTAAATGGCACAAATTAAGCAAACAGTGCAATTAACGCAAATAGCCACCTGGCACCAATAATTACCCCCAGGAAGCCACTAATTGCCTGTAGAATCGCCCTATTCTCACCTATGAACCCGCTACTTACACCTAGGAACCCTCTAATTGCCCGTTGGAAGCCCCTACTTAGCCCTAGGAAACCGAAAGCTCAACTTACTCAAATGGCGCAAATTACGCAAATAGACACCTGGACCCCCTAATTACCCCTAGGAAGCCACTAATTGCCTCTGGAAAAGCATTATTCACACCTAGGAACCCGCTACTTACACCTAGGAACTCTCTAATTGCCCGTTGGAAGCCCCTACTTAGCCCTAGGAAACCGAAAGATCCAATTACGCTAATGGAACAAATTACGCAAATAGACACCTGGACACGCTAATTACCCCTAGGAAGCCACTAATTGCTCTAGAAACGCCCTATTCACACCTAGGAATTCCCTAATTACACCTCGGAACCCTCTAATTGCCCGTTGGAAGCCCCTACTTAGCCCTAGGAAGCCGAAAGATCAAATTACGCAAATGGCGCAAATTACGCAAATAGACACCTGGACCCGCTAATTACCCCTAGGAAGCCACTAATTGCTCTAGAAACGCCCTATTCACACCTAGGAATTCCCTAATTACAGCTCGGAACCCTTTAATTGCCCCTTGGTAGTCCCTAATTAGCACTAGGAAACCGAAAGCTCAACTTAAGCAAATGGGGCAAATTAAGCAAATAGCGCAATTCACGCAAATAGAGCATCATACGCAAATAGCCACTTGGACCCACTAATTACCCCCAGGAAGCCACTAATTGCTCTAGAAACGCCCTATTCACACCTAGGAATTCACTAATTACACCTCGGAACCCTCTAATTGCCCGTTGGAAGCCCCTACTTAGCCCTAAGAAGCCGAAAGATCAACTTACGCAAATGGCGCAAATTACGCAAACAGACACCTGGACACGCTAATTACCCCTAGGAAGCCACTAATTGCCTCTAGAAACGCCCTATTCACAACTAGGAATTCCCTAATTACACCTCGGAACCCTTAATTTGCCCTTTGGTAGTCCCTAATTAGAACTAGGAAACCGAACGCTCAACTTACGCAAATGGCGCAAATTACGCAAATAGACACCTGGACCCGCTAATTACCCCTAGGAAGCCACTAATTGCCTCTAGAAACGCCCTATTCACACCTAGGAATTAATTAATTACAACTCGGAACCCTCTAATTGCCCTTTGGTAGCCCCTAATTAGCACTAGGAAACCCAAAGCTCAACTTACGTAAATGGCGCAAATTAATCAAATAGCGCAATTTACGCAAACAGCCACCTGGACATACTAAGCACCCCCAGGAAGCCACTAATTGCCTCTGGAAACGCCCTATTCACACCTAGGAACCCGCTACTTACACCTAGGAACCCTCTAATTGCCCGTTGGAAGCCCCTACTTAGCCCTAGGAAATCGAAAGATCAAATTACGTAAATGGCGCAAATTACGCAAATAGACACCTGGACCTGTTAATTACCACTAGGAAGCCACTAATTGCCTCTGGAAACGCCCTATCCACACCTAGTAACCCGCTATTTATTTTTAGGAACCCTCTAATTACCCGTTGGAAGCCCCTAATTAGCCCTAGGAAACCGAAAGCTCACCTTATGCAAATGGTGCAAATTACGCAAAATAGACACCTGGACCCAGTAATTACCCCTAGGAAGCCACTAATTGCCTCTAGAAACGCCCTATTCACACCTAGGAATTCACTAATTACACCTCGGAACCCTCTAATTGCCCGTTGGAAGCCCCTAATTAGCCCTAGGAAACCGAAAGCTCAACTTACGCAAATGGTGCAAAATACACAAATAGAGCTACTTACGCAAATAGCCACTTGGACCCGCTAATTACCCTCAGGAAGCCTCTAATTGCCTCTGGAAACGCCCTATTCACACCTAGGAATTCCCTAATTACACCTCGGAACCCTCTAATTGCCCGTTGGTAGCCCCTAATTAGCACTAGGAAACCGAAAGCTCAACTTAGGTAAATGGCACAAATTAAGCAAACAGCGCAATTAACGCAAATAGCCACCTGGCACCAATAATTATCCCCAGGAAGCCACTAATTGCCTGTAGAATCGCCCTATTCACACCTAGGAACCCACTACTTACACCTAGGAACCCTCTAATTGCCCGTTGGAAGCCCCTACTTAGCCCTAGGAAACCGAAAGCTCAACTTACTCAAATGGCGCAAATTACGCAAATAGACACCTGGACCCAGTAATTACCCCTAGGAAGCCACTAATTGCCTCTAGAAACGCCCTATTCACACCTAGGAATTCACTAATTACACCTCGGAACCCTCTAATTGCCCCTTGGTAGACCCTAATTAGCACTAGGAAACCGAAAGCTCAAGTTACGCAAATGGCGTAAATTTATCAAATAGCGCAACTTTCGCTAATAGCCACCTGGACCCCCTTATTACTCCTAGGAAGCCACTAATTGCTCTAGAAACGCCCTATTCACACCTAGGAATTCACTAATTACACCTCGGAACCCTCTAATTGCCCGTTGGAAGCCCCTAATTAGCACTAGGAAAACCAAAGCTCAACTTACGTAAATGGCGCAAATTAAGCAAATAGACACGTGGACACGCTAATTACCCCTAGGAAGCCACTAATTGCCTCTAGAAACGCCCTA
This sequence comes from Apus apus, assembly GCF_020740795.1. Taxonomy (NCBI): domain Eukaryota; kingdom Metazoa; phylum Chordata; class Aves; order Apodiformes; family Apodidae; genus Apus; species Apus apus. The sequence continues at coordinate 335,123 of NW_026248850.1, read as the reverse complement.
TTCACACCTAGGAATTCATTAATTACACCTCGGAACCCTCTAATTGCCCGTTGGTAGCCCCTAATTAGCACTAGGAAACCGAAAGCTCAACTTAGGTAAATGGCACAAATTAAGCAAACAGCGCAATTAACGCAAATAGCCACCTGGCACCAATAATTACCCCCAGGAAGCCACTAATTGCCTGTAGAATCGCCCTATTCACACCTAGGAACCTGCTACTTACACCTAGGAACCCTCTAATTGCCCTTTGGTAGTCCCTAATTAGAACTAGGAAACCGAACGCTCAACTTACGCAAATGGCGCAAATTACGCAAATAGACACCTGGACCCGCTAATTACCCCTAGGAAGCCACTAATTTCCTCTAGAAACGCCCTATTCACACCTAGTAATTAATTAATTACACCTCGGAACCCTCTAATTGCCCGTTGGTAGCCCCTAATTAGCACTAGGAAACCCAAAGCTCAAATTACGTAAATGGCGCAAATTAAGCAAATAGCGCAATTTACGCAAATAGCCACCTGGACATACTAAGTACCCCCAGGAAGCCACTAATTGCCTCTGGAAACGCCCTATTCACACCTAGGAACCCGCTACTTACACCTAGGAACCCTCTAATTGCCCGTTGGAAGCCCCTACTTAGCCCTAGGAAACCGAAAGATCAAATTACGCAAATGGCGCAAATTACGCAAATAGACACCTGGACCTGTTAATTACCCCTAGGAAGCCACTAATTGCCTCTGGAAACGCCCTATCCACACCTAGGAACCCGCTATTTATTTTTAGGAACCCTCTAATTACCCGTTGGAAGCCCCTACTTAGCCCTAGGAAACCGAAAGATCAAGTTACGCAAATGGCGCAAATTACGCAAATAGACAACTGGACCTGTTAATTACCCCTACGAAGCCACTAATTGCCTCTGGAAACGCCCTATCCACACCTAGGAACCCGCTAATTATTCCTAGGAACCCTCTAATTACCCGTTGGAAGCCCCTAATTAGCCCTAGGAAACCGAAAGCTCAACTTACGCAAATGGCACAATATACGCAAATAGCCACCTGGACCCAGTAATTACCCCTAGGAAGCCACTAATTGCCTCTGGAAACGCATTATTCACACCTAGGAATTCCCTAATTACACCTCGGAACCCTCTAATTGCCCGTTGGAAGCCCCTACTTAGCCCTAAGAAACCGAAAGCTCAACTTACTCAAATGGCGCAAATTACGCAAAATAGACACCTGGACCCAGTAATTACCCCTAGGAAGCCACTAATTGCCTCTAGAAACGCCCTATTCACACCTAGGAATTCACTAATTACACCTCGGAACACTCTAATTGCCCGTTGGAAGCCCCTAATTAGCACTAGGAAACCGAAAGCTCAACTTACGCAAATGGTGCAAAATACGCAAATAGAGCAACTTACGCAAATAGCACACCTGGACCCAGTAATTACCCCTAGGAAGCCACTAATTGCCGCTGGAAACGCATTATTCACACCTAGGAATTCCCTAATTACACCTCGGAACCCTCTAATTGCCCGTTGGAAGCCCCTACTTAGCCCTAGGAAACCGGAAGATCAAATTACGCAAATGGAGCAAATTAAGCAAATAGACACCTGGACCCGCTAATTACCCCTAGGAAGCCACTAATTGCCTCTAGAAACGCCCTATTCACACCTAGGAATTAATTAATTACACCTCGGAACCCTCTAATTGCCCGTTGGTAGCCCCTAATTAGCACTAGGAAACCGAAAGCTCAACTTACTCAAATGGCTCAAATTACGGAAATAGACACCTGGACCCGCTAATTACCCCTAGGAAGCCACTAATTGCCTCTAGAAACGCCCTATTCACACCTAGAATTCCGTAATTACACCTCGGAACCCTTTAATTGCCCCTTGGTAGCCCAAAATTAGCACTAGGAAACCGAAAGCTCAAGTTACGCAAATGGCGCAAATTTATCAAATAACGCAAGTTTCGCTAATAGCCACCTGGACCCCCTAATTACCCCTAGGAAGCCACTAATTGCTCTAGAAACGCCCTATTCACACCTAGGAATTCACTAATTACACCTCGGAACCCTCTAATTGCCCATTTCTAGCCCCTAATTAGCACTAGGAAACCGAAAGCTCAAGTTACGCAAATGGCACAAATTAATCAAACAGCGCAATTAACGCAAATAGCCACCTGGCACCAATAATTACCCCCAGGAAGCCACTAATTGCCTGTAGAATCGCCCTATTCACACCTAGGAACCCGCTACTTACACCTAGGAACCCTCTAATTGCCCGTTGGAAGCCCCTACTTAGCCCTAGGAAACCGAAAGCTCAACTTACTCAAATGGCGCAAATTACGCAAAATAAACACCTGGACCCAGTAATTACCCCTAGGAAGCCACTAATTGCCTCTAGAAACGCCCTATTCACACCTAGGAATTCACTAATTACACCTCGGAACCCTCTAATTGCCCGTTGGTAGCCCCTAATTAGCACTAGGAAACCGAAAGCTCAACTTAGGTAAATGGCACAAATTAAGCAAACAGCGCAATTAACGCATATAGCCACCTGGAACCAATAATTACCCCCAGGAAGCCTCTAATTGACTGTAGAATCGCCCTATTCACACCTAGGAACCTGCTACTTACACCTAGGAACCCTCTAATTGCCCGTTGGAAGCCCCTACTTAGCCCTAGGAAACCGAAAGCTCAACTTACTCAAATGGCGCAAATTACGCAAAATAGACACCTGGACCCAGTAATTACCCCTAGGAAGCCACTAATTGCCTCTAGAAACGCCCTATTCACACCTAGGAATTCACTAATTACACCTCGGAACCCTCTAATTGCCCGTTGGAAGCCCCTAATTAGCACTAGGAAACCGAAAGCTCAACTTACGCAAATGGTGCAAAATACGCAAATAGAGCAACTTACGCAAATAGCACACCTGGACCCAGTAATTACCCCTAGGAAGCCACTAATTGCCTCTAGAAACGCCCTATTCACACCTAGGAATTCCCTAATTACACCTCGGAACCCTCTAATTGCCCGTTGGAAGCCCCTAATTAGCACTAGGAAACCGAAAGCTCAACTTAGGTAAATGGCACAAATTAAGCAAACAGCGCAATTAACGCAAATAGCCACCTGGCACCAATAATTACCCCCAGGAAGCCACTAATTGCCTGTAGAATCGCCCTATTCACACCTAGGAACCCGCTACTTACACCTAGGAACCCTCTAATTGCCCGTTGGAAGCCCCTACTTAGCCCTAGGAAACCGAAAGCTCAACTTACTCAAATGGCGCAAATTACGCAAAATAGACACCTGGACCCAGTAATTACCCCTAGGAAGCCACTAATTGCCTCTAGAAACGCCCTATTCACACCTAGGAATTCACTAATTACACCTCGGAACCCTCTAATTGCCCGTTGGTAGCCCCTAATTAGCACTAGGAAAACCAAAGCTCAACGTACGTAAATGGCGCAAATTAAGCAAATAGCGCAATTTACGCAAATAGCCACTTGGACCCGCTAATTACCCCCAGGAAGCCTCTAATTGCCTCTGGAAACGCCCTATTTACACCTAGGAATTCCCTAATTACACCTAGGAACCCTTTAATTGCCCGTTGGAAGCCCCTACTTAGCCCTAGGATACCGAAAGATCAAATTACGCAAATGGCGCAAATTACGCAAAAAGACACCTGCACCTGTTAATTACCCCTAGGAAGCCATTAATTGCCTCTGGAAACGCCCTATCCACACCTAGGAACCCGGTAATTATTCCTAGGAACCCTCTAATTACCCGTTGGAAGCCCCTAATTAGCCCTAGGAAACCGAAAGCTCAACTTACGCAAATGGTGCAAAATACGCAAATAGAGCAACTTACGCAAATAGCCACTTGGACCCGCTAATTACCCCCAGGAAGCCTCTAATTGCCTCTGGAAACGCCCTATTTACACCTAGGAATTCCCTAATTACACCTAGGAACCCTTTAATTGCCCGTTGGAAGCCCCTACTTAGCCCTAGGAAACCGAAAGCTCAACTTACTCAAATGGCGCAAATTACGCAAAATAGACACCTGGACCCAGTAATTACCCCTAGGAAGCCACTAATTGCCTCTAGAAACGCCCTATTCACACCTAGGAATTCACTAATGACACCTCGGAACCCTTTAATTGCCCCTTGGTAGCCCCTAATGAGCACTAGGAAACCGAAAGCTCAAGTTACGCAAATGGCGCAAATTTATCAAATAGCTCAACTTACGCAAATAGCCACCTGGACCCAGTAATTACCCCTAGGAAGCCACTAATTGCCTCTGGAAACGCATTATTCACACCTAGGAATTACCTAATTACACCTCGGAACCCTCTAATTGCCCGTTGGAAGCCCCTATTAGCCCTAGGAAACCGGAAGATCAAATTACGCAAATGGCGCAAATTACGCAAATAGACACCTGGACCCGCTAATTACCCCTAGGAAGCCACTAATTGCCTCTAGAAACGCCGTATTCACACCTAGGAATTCCCTAATTACACCTCGGAACCCTCTAATTGCCCCTTGGTAGCCCCTAATTAGCACTAGGAAACCGAAAGCTCAACTTAGGTAAATGGCACAAATTAAGCAAACAGCGCAATTAACGCAAATAGCCACCTGGCACCAATAATTACCCCCAGGAAGCCACTAATTGTCTGTAGAATCGCCCTATTCACACCTAGGAACCAGCTACTTACACCTAGGAACCCTCTAATTGCCCGTTGGAAGCCCCTACTTAGCCCTAGGAAACCAAAAGCTCAACTTACTCAAATGGCGCAAATTACGCAAAATAGACACCTGGACCCAGTAATTACCCCTAGGAAGCCACTAATTGCTGCTAGAAACGCCCTATTCACACCTAGGAATTCATTAATTACACCTCGGAACCCTCTAATTGCCCGTTGGTAGCCCCTAATTAGCACTAAAAAACAAAAGCTCAACTTACACAAATGGCACAAAAGACGCAAATAGAGCAATTTACGCAAATAGCCACCTGGACACGCTAATTACCCCTAGGAAGCCACTAATTGCCTCTAGAAACGCCCTATTCACACCTAGGAATTAATTAATTACACCTCGGAACCCTCTAATTGCCCGTTGGTAGCCCCTAATTAGCACTAGGAAACCGAAAGCTCAACTTACTCAAATGGCTCAAATTACGGAAATAGACACCTGGACCCGCTAATTACCCCTAGGAAGCCACTAATTGCCTCTAGAAACGCCCTATTCACACCTAGAATTCCCTAATTACACCTCGGAACCCTTTAATTGCCCCTTGGTAGCCCCTAATTAGCACTAGGAAACCGAAAGCTCAAGTTACGCAAATGGCGCAAATTTATCAAATAGCGCAACTTTCGCTAATAGCCACCTGGACCCCCTAATTACCCCTAGGAAGCCACTAATTGCTCTAGAAACGCCCTATTCACACCTAGGAATTCCCTAATTACACCTCGGAACCCTCTAATTGCCCATTTCTAGCCCCTAATTAGCACTAGGAAACCGAAAGATCAAATTACGTTAATGGCGCAAATTACTCAAATAGACACCTGGACCCGCTAATTACCCCTAGGAAGCCACTAATTGCCTCTAGAAATGCCATATTCACACCTAGGAATTCACTAATTACACCTCGGAACCCTTTAATTGCCCCTTGGTAGCCCCTAATTAGCACTAGGAAACTGAAAGCTCAAGTTACGCAAATGGCGCAAATTTATCAAATAGCGCAACTTTTGCTAATAGCCACCTGGACCCCCTAATTACCCCTAGGAAGCCACTAATTGCTGTAGAAACGCCCTATTCACACCTAGGAATTCACTAATTACACCTCGGAACCCTCTAATTGCCCGTTGGAAGCCCCTAATTAGCACTAGGAAAACCAAAGCTCAACTTACGTAAATGGCGCAAATTAAGCAAATAGTGCAATTTACGCAAATAGACACCTGGACATACTAATTACCCGTAGGAAGCCACTAATTGCCTCTGGAAACGCCCTATTCACACCTAGGAACCCGCTACTTACACCTAGGAACCCTCTAATTGCCCGTTGGAAGCTCCTACTTAGCCCCAGGAAACCGAAAGATCAAGTTACGCAAATGGCGCAAATTACGCAAATAGACAACTGGACCTGTTAATTACCCGTACGAAGCCACTAATTGCCTCTGGAAACGCCCTATCCACACCTAGGAACCCGCTAATTATTCCTAGGAACCCTCTAATTACCCGTTGGAAGCCCCTAATTAGCCCTAGGAAACCGAAAGCTCAACTTACGCAAATGGTGCAATATACGCAAATAGACACCTGGACACGCTAATTACCCCTAGGAAGCCACTAATTGCTGCTAGAAACGCCCTATTCACACCTAGGAATTCATTAATTACACCTCGGAACCCTCTAATTGCCCGTTGGTAGCCCCTAATTAGCACTAGGAAACAAAAGCTCAACTTACGCAAATGGCGCAAAAGACGCAAATAGAGCAACTTACGCAAATAGCCACCAGGACCCAGTAATTACCCCTAGGAAGCCACTAATTGCCTCTGGAAACGCATTATTCACACCTAGGAATTCCCTAATTACACCTCGGAACCCTCTAATTGCCCGTTGGAAGCCCCTACTTAGCCATAGAAAACCGGAAGATCAAATTACGCAAATGGAGCAAATTACGGAAATAGACACCTGGACCCTCTAATGACCCCTAGGAAGCCACTAATTTCCTGTAGAAACGCCCTATTCACACCTAGGAATTAATTAATTACACCTCGGAACCCTCTAATTGCCCCTTGGTAGCCCCTAATTAGCACTAGGAAACCGAAAGCTCAACTTACGCAAATGGCGCAAATTAAGCAAATAGCGCAAATTACGCAAATAGAGCAACTGACGCAAATAGCCACTTGGACCCGCTAATTACCCCCAGGAAGCCTCTAATTGCCTCTGGAAACGCCCTATTCACATCTAGGAATTCCCTAATTACACCTAGGAACCCTTTAATTGCCCGTTGGAAGCCCCTAATTAGCACTAGGAAAACCAAAGCTCAACTTACGTAAATGGCGCAAATTAAGCAAATAGGCACGTGGACACGCTAATTACCCCTAGGAAGCGACTAATTGCCTCTAGAAACGCCCTATTCACACCTAGGAATTCATTAATTACACCTCGGAACCCTCTAATTGCCCGTTGGTAGCCCCTAATTAGCACTAGGAAACCGAAAGCTCAACTTAGGTAAATGGCACAAATTAAGCAAACAGCGCAATTAACGCAAATAGCCACCTGGCACCAATAATTACCCCCAGGAAGCCACTAATTGCCTGTAGAATCGCCCTATTCACACCTAGGAACCTGCTACTTACACCTAGGAACCCTCTAATTGCCCTTTGGTAGTACCTAATTAGAACTAGGAAACCGAACGCTCAACTTACGCAAATGGCGCAAATTACGCAAATAGACACCTGGACCCGCTAATTACCCCTAGGAAGCCACTAATTGCCTCTAGAAACGCCCTATTCACACCTAGTAATTAATTAATTACACCTCGGAACCCTCTAATTGCCCGTTGGTAGCCCCTAATTAGCACTAGGAAACCCAAAGCTCAACTTACGTAAATGGCGCAAATTAAGCAAATAGCGCAATTTACGCAAATAGCCACCTGGACATACTAAGTACCCCCAGGAAGCCACTAATTGCCTCTGGAAACGCCCTATTCACACCTAGGAACCCGCTACTTACACCTAGGAACCCTCTAATTGCCCGTTGGAAGCCCCTACTTAGCCCTAGGAAACCGAAAGATCAAATTACGCAAATGGCGCAAATTACGCAAATAGACACCTGGACCTGTTAATTACCCCTAGGAAGCCACTAATTGCCTCTGGAAACGCCCTATCCACACCTAGGAACACGCTATTTATTTTTAGGAACCCTCTAATTACCCTTTGGAAGCCCCTAATTAGCCCTAGGAAACCGAAAGATCAAGTTACGCAAATGGCGCAAATTACGCAAATAGACAACTGGACCTGTTAATTACCCCTACGAAGCCACTAATTGCCTCTGGAAACGCCCTATCCACACCTAGGAACCCGCTATTTATTCCTAGGAACCCTCTAATTACCCGTTGGAAGCCCCTAATTAGCCCTAAGAAACCGAAAGCTCAACTTACGCAAATGGCACAATATACGCAAATAGACACCTGGACACGCTAATTACCCCTAGGAAGCCACTAATTGCTGCTAGAAACGCCCTATTCACACCTAGGAATTCATTAATTACACCTCGGAACCCTCTAATTGCCCGTTGGTAGCCCCTAATTAGCACTAAAAAACAAAAGCTCAACTTACACAAATGGCACAAAAGACGCAAATAGAGCAATTTACGCAAATAGCCACCTGGACACGCTAATTACCCCTAGGAAGCCACTAATTGCCTCTAGAAACGCCCTATTCACACCTAGGAATTAATTAATTACACCTCGGAACCCTCTAATTGCCCGTTGGTAGCCCCTAATTAGCACTAGGAAACCGAAAGCTCAACTTACTCAAATGGCTCAAATTACGGAAATAGACACCTGGACCCGCTAATTACCCCTAGGAAGCCACTAATTGCCTCTAGAAACGCCCTATTCACACCTAGAATTCCCTAATTACACCTCGGAACCCTTTAATTGCCCCTTGGTAGCCCCTAATTAGCACTAGGAAACCGAAAGCTCAAGTTACGCAAATGGCGCAAATTTATCAAATAGCGCAACTTTCGCTAATAGCCACCTGGACCCCCTAATTACCCCTAGGAAGCCACTAATTGCTCTAGAAACGCCCTATTCACACCTAGGAATTCCCTAATTACACCTCGGAACCCTCTAATTGCCCATTTCTAGCCCCTAATTAGCACTAGGAAACCGAAAGATCAAATTACGTTAATGGCGCAAATTACTCAAATAGACACCTGGACCCGCTAATTACCCCTAGGAAGCCACTAATTGCCTCTAGAAATGCCATATTCACACCTAGGAATTCATTAATTACACCTCGGAACCCTCTAATTGCCCGTTGGTAGCCCCTAATTAGCACTAGGAAACCGAAAGCTCAACTTAAGTAAATGGCACAAATTAATCAAACAGCGCAATTAACGCAAATAGCCACCTGGCACCAATAATTACCCCCAGGAAGCCACTAATTGCCTGTAGAATCGCCCTATTCACACCTAGGAACCTGCTACTTACACCTAGGAACCCTCTAATTGCCCGTTGGAAGCCCCTACTTAGCCCTAGGAAACCGAAAGCTCAACTTACTCAAATGGCGCAAATTACGCAAAATAGACACCTGGACCCAGTAATTACCCCTAGGAAGCCACTAATTGCCTCTAGAAACGCCCTATTCACACCTAGGAATTCACTAATTACACCTCGGAACCCTCTAATTGCCCGTTGGAAGCCCCTAATTAGCCCTAGGAAACCGAAAGCTCAACTTACGCAAATGGTGCAAAATACGCAAATAGAGCAACTTACGCAAATAGCCACTTAGACCCGCTAATAACCCACAGGAAGCCTCTAATTGCTTCTGGAAACGCCCTATTCACACCAAGGAATTCCCTAATTACACCTCGGAACCCTCTAATTGCCCGTTGGTAGCCCCTAATTAGCACTAGGAAACCGAAAGCTCAACTTAGGTAAATGGCACAAATTAAGCAAACAGCGCAATTAACGCAAATAGCCACCTGGAACCAATAATTACCCCCAGGAAGCCACTAATTCCCACTGGAAACGCCCTATTCACACCTAGGAACCTGCTACTTACACCTAGGAACCCTCTAATTGCCCGTTTGAAGCCCCTACTTAGCCCTAGGAAACCGGAAGATCAAATTACGCAAATGGAGCAAATTAAGCAAATAGACACCTGGACCCGCTAATTACCCCTAGGAAGCCACTAATTGCCTCTAGAAACGCCCTGTTCACACCTAGGAATTAATTAATTACACCTCGGAACCCTCTAATTGCCCGTTGGTAGCCCCTAATTAGCACTAGGAAACCGAAAGCTCAACTTACTCAAATGGCTCAAATTACGGAAATAGACACCTGGACCCGCTAATTACCCCTAGGAAGCCACTAATTGCCTCTAGAAACGCCCTATTCACACCTAGGAATTCCCTAATTACACCTCGGAACCCTCTAATTGCCCGTTGGAAGCCCCTAATTAGCACTAGGAAACCGAAAGCTCAACTTAGGTAAATGGCACAAATTAAGCAAACAGCGCAATTAACGCAAATAGCCACCTGGAACCAATAATTACCCCCAGGAAGCCACTAATTGCCTGTAGAATCGCCATATTCACACCTAGGAACCTGCTACTTACACCTAGGAACCCTCTAATTGCCCGTTGGAAGCCCCTACTTAGCCCTAGGAAACCAAAAGCTCAACTTACTCAAATGGCGCAAATTACGCAAAATAGACACCTGGACCCAGTAATTACCCCTAGGAAGCCACTAATTGCCTCTAGAAACGCCCTATTCACACCTAGGAATTCACTAATTACACCTCGGAACCCTCTAATTGCCCGTTGGAAGCCCCTAATTAGCACTAGGAAAACCAAAGCTCAACTTACGTAAATGGCGCAAATTAAGCAAATAGCGCAATTTACGCAAATAGCCACCTGGACATACTAATTACCCCCAGGAAGCCACTAATTGCCTCTGGAAACGCCCTATTCACACCTAGGAACCCGCTACTTACACCTAGGAACCCTCTAATTGCCCGTTGGAAGCCCCTACTTAGCCCTAAGAAACCAAAAGATCAAATTACGCAAATGGCGCAAATTACGCAAAAAGACACCTGCACCTGTTAATTACCCCTAGGAAGCCACTAATTGCCTCTGGAAACGCCCTATCCACACCTAGGAACCCGGTAATTATTCCTAGGAACCCTCTAATTACCCGTTGGAAGCCCCTAATTAGCCCTAGGAAACCGAAAGCTCAACTTACGCAAATGGTGCAAAATACGCAAATAGAGCAACTTACGCAAATAGCCACTTGGACCCGCTAATTACCCCCAGGAAGCCTCTAATTGCCTCTGGAAACGCCCTATTTACACCTAGGAATTCCCTAATTACACCTAGGAACCCTTTAATTGCCCGTTGGAAGCCCCTACTTAGCCCTAGGAAACCGAAAACTCAACTTACTCAAATGGTGCAAATTACGCAAAATAGACACCTGGACCCAGTAATTACCCCTAGGAAGCCACTAATTGCCTCTAGAAACGCCCTATTCACACCTAGGAATTCACTAATGACACCTCGGAACCCTTTAATTGCCCCTTGGTAGCCCCTAATTAGCACTAGGAAACCGAAAGCTCAAGTTACGCAAATGGCGCAAATTTATCAAATAGCGCAACTTTCGCTAATAGCCACCTGGACCCCCTAATTACCCCTAGGAAGCCACTAATTGCCTCTAGAATCGCCCTATTCACACCTTGGAATTAATTAATTACACCTCGGAACCCTCTAATTGCCCCTTGGTTGCCCCTAATTGGCAATAGGAAACCGAAAGCTCAACTTAGGTAAATGGCACAAATTAAGCAAACAGCGCAATTAACGCAAATAGCCACCTGGCACCAATAATTACCCCCAGGAAGCCACTAATTGCCTCTGGAAACGCCCTATTCACACCTAGGAACCCGCTACTTACACCTATTAACCCTCTAATTGCCCGTTGGAAGCCCCTAATTAAGCCTAGGAATCCGAAAGCTCAACTTACGCAAATGGAACAAATTACGCAAATAGATACCTGGACCAGCTAATTACCCCTAGGAAGCCACTAATTGCCTCTAGAAACGCCCTATTCACACCTTGGAATTCCCTAATTGCAGCCCCGTACCCTCTAATTGCCCGTTGGAAGCCCCTACTTAGCCCTAGGAAACTGAAAGCTCAACTTACGCAAATGGCGCAAATTAAGCAAATACCGCAATTTACGCAAATAGAGCCACATATGCAAATAGCCACTTGGAGCCGCTAATTGTCCCCAGGAAGCCACTAATTGCCTCTGGAAACGCCCTATTCACACCTAGGAATTCCCTAATTACACCTAGGAACCATCTAATTGCCCGTTTCTTGCCCCTAATTAGCACTAGGAAACCGAATGATCAACTTACGTTAATGGCGCAAATTACGCAAATAGACACCTGAACCTGCTAATTACCCCTAGGAAGCCACTAATTGCCTCTGGAAACGCCCTATTCACACCTAGGAATTAATTAATTACAACTCGGAACCCTCTAATTGCCCTTTGGTAGCCCCTACTTAGCCCTAGGAAGCCGAAAGATCAAATTACGCAAATGGTGCAAATTACGCAAATAGACACCTGGACCCGCTAATTACCCCTAGGAAGCCACTAATTGCCTCTAGAAACGCCCTATTCACACCTAGGAATTCCCTAATTACACCTCGGAACCCTTTAATTGCCCCTTGGTAGCCCCTAATTAGCACTAGGAAACCGAAAGCTCAAGTTACGCAAATGGCGCAAATTTATCAAATAGCGCAACTTTCGCTAATAGCCACCTGGACCCTCTAATTACCCCTAGGAAGCCACTAATTGCTCTAGAAACGCCCTATCCACACCTAGGAATTTATTAATTACAAGTCTTAACAATCTAATTGCCCGTTGGAAGCCCCTACTTAGCCCTAGGAAACCGAAAGATCAAATTACGCTACTGGCACAAATTAAGTAAATAGCGCAATTTACGCAAATAGAGCAACTTATGCAAATAGCCATTTGGAACCAATAATTGCCCCCAGGAAGCCACTAATTGCCTCTAGAAACGCCCTATTCACAACTAGGAATTCCCTAATTACACCTCGGAACCCTTAATTTGCCCTTTGGAAGCCCCTAATTAGCACTAGGAAACCGAAAGCTCAACTTACGCAAATGCAGCAAATTACGCAAATAGACACCTGGACACGCTAATTACCCCTAGGAAGCCACTAATTGCCTCTAGAAACGCCCTATTCACACCTAGGAACCCGCTACTTACACCTAGGAACCCTCTAATTGCCCGTTGGAAGCCCCTACTTAGCCCTAGGAAGCAAAAAGATCAAATTACGCAAATGGCGCAAATTACGCAAATAGACACCTGGACCCGCTAATTACCCCTAGGAAGCCACTAATTGCCTCTAGAAACGCCCTATTCACACCTAGGAATTCACTAATTACACCTCGGAACCCTTTAATTGCCCCTTGGTAGCCCCTAATTAGCACTAGGAAACCGAAAGCTCAACTTAGGTAAATGGCACAAATTAAGCAAACAGCGCAATTAACGCAAATAGCCACCTGGAACCAATAATTACCCCCAGGAAGCCACTAATTGCCTCTGGAAACGCCCTATTAACACCTAGGAACCCGCTACTTACACCTAGGAACCCTCTAATTGCCCGTTGGAAGCCCCTACTTATCCCTAGGAAAGCGAAAGCTCAACTTACTCAAATGGCGCAAATTACGCAAATAGACACCTGGACCTGTTAATTAACCCTAGGAAGCCACCAATTGATCTAGAAAGGAACTATTCACACCTAGGAATTCCCTAATAACACCTCGGAACCCTCTAATTGCCCGTTTCTAGCCCCTAATTAGCACTAGGAAACCGAAAGATCAAATTACTTTAATGGCGCAAATTTTGCAAATAGCGCAACTTCCGCAATTAGACACCTGGACCCGCTATTTACCCCTAGGAAGCCACTAATTGCCTATAGAAACGCCCTATTCACACCTTGGAATTCCCTAATTACATCTCGGAACCCTTTAATTGCCCGTAATTAGCACTAGGAAATCGAAAGCTCAAGTTACGCAAATGGCGCAAATTTATCAAATAGCGCAACTTCCGCTAATAGCCACCTGGACCCCCTAATTACCCCTAGGAAGCCACTAATTGCCTCTGGAAACGCCCTATCCACACCTAGGAACCCGCTAATTATTCCTAGGAACCCTCTAATTACCCGATGGAAGCCCCTAATTAGCCCTAGGAAACCGAAAGCTCAACTTACGCAAATGGCGCAAAATACGGAAACAGACACCTGGACACGATAATTACCCCTAGGAAGCCACTAATTGCCTCTAGAAACGCCCTATTCACACCTAGGAATTCCCTAATTACACCTCGGAACCCTTTAATTGCCCGTTGGAAGCCCCTAATTAGCACTAGGAAACCGAAAGCTCAACTTACGCAAATGGCACAAATTAAGCAAATAGCGCAATTTACGCAAATAGCCACCTGGACATACTAATTACCCCCAGGAAGCCACTAATTGCCTCTGGAAACACCCTATTCACACCTAGGAATCCGCTACTTACACCTATTAACCCTCTAATTGCCCGTTGGAAGCCCCTAATTAAGCCTAGGAATCCGAAAGCTCAACTTACGCAAATGGAACAAATTACGCAAATAGATACCTGGACCAGCTAATTACCCCTAGGAAGCCACTAATTGCCTCTAGAAACGCCCTATTCACACCTAGGAATTCCCTAATTGCAGCCCCGAACCCTCTAATTGCCCCTTGGTAGCCCCTAATTAGCACTAGGAAACCGAAAGCTCAAGTTACGCAAATGGCGCAAATAAAGTAAATAGCGCAATTAACGAAAATAGAGCAACTTATGCAAATAGCCACTTGGAGCCGCTAATTGCCCCCAGGAAGCCACTAATTGCCTCTGGAAACGCCCTATTCACACCTAGGAATTCCCTAATTACACGTAGGAACCCTCTAATTGCCCGTTTCTTGCCCCTAATTAGCACTAGGAAACCGAATGATCAACTTACGTTAATGGCGCAAATTACGCAAATAGAAACCTGGACCCGCTAATTACCCCTAGGATGCCACTAATTGCCTCTGGAAACGCCCTGTCCACACCTAGGAACCCGCTAATTATTCCTAGGAACCCTCTAATTGCCCGTTGGAAGCCCGCGATTAGCCCTAGGAAACCGAAAGCTCAAATTACGCTAATGGCGCAAATTACGCAAATAGCCACCTGGAACCCCTGATTACCCGTAGGAAGCCACTAATTGCCTCTTGAAACGCCCTATTCACACCTAGGAATTCATTAATTACACCTCGGAACCCTCTAATTGCCCGTTGGTAGCCCCTAATTAGCACTAGGAAACCCAAAGCTCAACTTACGCAAATGGCGCAAATTATGCAAATAGAGCAACTTACCCAAATGGCCACCTGGACCCAGTAATTACCCCTAGGAAGCCACTAATTGCCTCTGGAAACGCATTATTGACACCTAGGAACCCGCTACTTACACCTAGGAACCCTCTAATTGCCCGTTGGAAGAACCTACTCAGCCCTAGGAAACTGAAAGATCAAATTACGCTAATGGATCAAATTACGCAAATAGACACCTGGACCCGCTAATTAGCCCTAGGAAGCCACTAATTGCCTCTAGAAACGCCCTAGTCACACCTAGGAATTCCCTAATTACACCTAGGAACCCTTTAATTGCCCGTTGGAAGCCCCTAATTAGCACTAGGAAACCGAAAGCTCAACTTACGCAACTGGCGAAAATTAAGCAAATAGCGCAATTTACTCAAATAGGGCAACTTCCGCAAATACCCACCTGGACCTGCTAATTACCCCTAGGAAGCTACTAATTGCCTCTGGAAACGCCCTATTCACACCTAGGAGCCCGCTACTTACAACTAGGAACCCTCTATTTGCCCGTTGGAAGCCCCTACTTAGCCCTAGGAAACCGAAAGCTCAACTTACGCAAATGGCGCAAATTTATCAAATAGCGCAACTTCCGCTAATAGCCACCTGGACCCCCTAATTACCCCTAGGAAGCCACTAATTGCTCTAGAAACGCCCTATTCACACCTAGGAATTCCCTAATAACACCTCGGAACCCTCTAATTGCCCCTTGGTAGCCCCTAATTAGCACTAGGAAACCGAAAGCTCAACTTAAGCAAATGGCGAAAATTAAGCAAATAGCGCAATTTACGCAAATAGCTCAACTTCCGCAAATAGCCACCTGGACCGGCTAATTACCCCTAGGAAGCCACTAATTGCCTCTAGAAACGCCCTATTCACACCTAGGAATTCCCTAATAACACCTCGGAACCCTCTAATTGCCCGTTTCTAGCCCCTAATTAGCACTAGGAAACCGAAAGATCAAATTACGTTAATGGCGCAAATTTTGCAAATAGCGCAACTTCCGCAAATAGACACCTGGACCCGCTATTTACCCCTAGGAAGCCAATAATTGCCTCTGGAAACGCCCTATTCACACCTAGGAATACCCTAATTACACCTCGGAACCCTCTAATTGCCCGTTTCTAGCCCCTAATTAGCACTAGGAAACCGAAAGATTAAATTACGTTAATGGCGCAAATTTTGCAAATAGCGCAACTTCCGCAAATAGACACCTGGACACGCTAATTACCCCTAGGAAGCCACTAATTGCTTCTAGAAACGCCCTATTCACACCTAGGAATTAAATAATTACACCTCGGAACCCTAAATTTACCCTTTGGTAGCCCCTACTTAGCCCTAGGAAACCGAAAGTTCAACTTACGCAAATGGCGCAAATTACGCAAATAGACACCTGGACCCGCTAATTACCCCTAGGAAGCCACTAATTGCCTCTAGAATCGCCCTATTCACACCTAGGAATTAATTAATTACACCTCGGAACCCTTTAATTGCCCCTTGGTAGCCCCTAATTAGCCCTAGGAAACCGAAAGATCAAATTACGCTAATGGCGCAAATTACGCAAATAGATACCTGGACCCCCTAATTACCCCCAGGAAGCCACTAATTGCCTCTGGAAACGCCCTATTCACACCTAGGAATTCCCTAATTACACCTAGGAACCCTCTAATTGCCCGTTGGAAGCCCCTAATTAGCACTAGGAAACCGAAAGCTCAACTTACGCAAATGGCGCAAATTACGCAAATAGACACCTGGACACGCTAATTACCACTAGGAAGCCAATAATTGCCTCTGGAAATGCATTATTGACATCTAGGAACCCGCTACTTACACCTAGGAACCCTCTAATTGCCCGTTGGAAGCCTTTACTTAGCCCTAGGAAACCGAAAGATCAAATTACGCTAATGGCGCAAATTACGCAAATAGATACCTGGACCAGCTAATTACCCCTAGGAAGCCACTAATTGTCTCTAGAAACGCCCTATTCACACCTAGGAATTCCCTAATTGCAGCTCCGAACCCTCTAATTGCCCCTTGGTAGCCCCTAATTAGCACTAGGAAACCGAAAGCTCAACTTAAGCAAATGGCGAAAATTAAGCAAATAGCACAATTTACGCAAATAGCACAACTTCCGCAAATAGCCACCTGGACCGGCTAATTACCCCTAGGAAGCCACTAATTGCCTCTAGAAATGCCCTAGTCACACCTAGGAATTTCCTAATTACACCTCGGAACCCTTTAATTGCCCCTAATTAGCACTAGGAAACCGAAAGCTCAACTTACGCAAATGGCGCAAATTTATCAAATAGCGCAACTTCCGCTAATAGCCACCTGGACCCCCTAATTACCCCTAGGAAGCCACTAATTGCTCTAGAAACGCCCTATTCACACCTAGGAATTCCCTAATAACACCTCGGAACCCTCTAATTGCCCGTTTCTAGCCCCTAATTAGCACTAGGAAACCGAAAGATCAAATTACGTTAATGGCGCAAATTTTGCAAATAGCGCAACTTCCGCAAATAGACACCTGGACCCGCTATTTACCCCTAGGAAGCCACTAATTGCCTCTGGAAACGCCCTATTCACACCTAGGAATTCCCTAATTACACCTCGGAACCCTAAATTTACCCTTTGGTAGCCCCTACTTAGCCCTAGGAAACCGAAAGTTCAACTTACGCAAATGGCGCAAATTACGCAAATAGACACCTGGACCCGCTAATTACCCCTAGGAAGCCACTAATTGCCTCTAGAATCGCCCTATTCACACCTAGGAATTAATTAATTACACCTCGGAACCCTTTAATTGCCCCTTGGTAGCCCCTAATTAGCCCTAGGAAACCGAAAGATCAAATTACGCTAATGGCGCAAATTACGCAAATAGCCACCTGGACCCCCTGATTACCCCCAGGAAGCCACTAATTGCCTCTGGAAACGCCCTATTCACACCTAGGAATTCCCTAATTACACCTAGGAACCCTTTAATTGCCCGTTGGAAGCCCCTAATTAGCACTAGGAAACCGAAAGCTCAACTTACGCAAATGGCGCAAATTACGCAAATAGACACCTGGACACGCTAATTACCACTAGGAAGCCAATAATTGCCTCTGGAAATGCATTATTGACATCTAGGAACCCGCTACTTACACCTAGGAACCCTCTAATTGCCCCTTGGTAGCCCCTAATTAGCCCTAGGAAACCGAAAGATCAACTTACGCAAATGGCGCAAATTACGCAAATAGATACCTGGACCAGCTAATTACCCCTAGGAAGCCACTAATTGTCTCTAGAAACGCCCTATTCACACCTAGGAATTCCCTAATTGCAGCTCCGAACCCTCTAATTGCCCCTTGGTAGCCCCTAATTAGCACTAGGAAACCGAAAGATCAAATTACGTTAATGGCGCAAATTTTGCAAATAGCGCAACTTCCGCAAATAGACACCTGGACCCGCTATTTACCCCTAGGAAGCCACTAATTGCCTCTGGAAACGCCCTATTCACACCTAGGAATTCCCTAATTACACCTCGGAACCCTCTAATTGCCCGTTTCTAGCCCCTAATTAGCACTAGGAAACCGAAAGATTAAATTACGTTAATGGCGCAAATTTTGCAAATAGCGCAACTTCCGCAAATAGACACCTGGACACGCTAATTACCCCTAGGAAGCCACTAATTGCTTCTAGAAACGCCCTATTCACACCTAGGAATTAAATAATTACACCTCGGAACCCTAAATTTGCCCTTTGGTAGCCCCTACTTAGCCCTAGGAAACCGAAAGATCAACTTACGCAAATGGCGCAAATTACGCAAATAGACACCTGGACCCGCTAATTACCCCTAGGAAGCCACTAATTGCCTCTAGAATCGCCCTATTCACACCTAGGAATTAATTAATTACACCTCGGAACCCTTTAATTGCCCCTTGGTAGCCCCTAATTAGCCCTAGGAAACCGAAAGATCAAATTACGCTAATGGCGCAAATTACGCAAATAGCCACCTGGACCCCCTGATTACCCCCAGGAAGCCACTAATTGCCTCTGGAAACGCCCTATTCACACCTAGGAATTCCCTAATTACACCTAGGAACCCTTTAATTGCCCGTTGGAAGCCCCTAATTAGCACTAGGAAACCGAAAGATCAAATTACGCTAATGGAGCAAATTACGCAAATAGACACCTGGACCTGTTAATTACCCCTAGGAAGCCACTAATTGCCTCTGGAAACGCCCTATCCACACCCAGAAACCCGCTAATTATTCCTAGGAACCCTCTAATTACCCGTTGGAAGCCCCTAATTAGCCCTAGGAAACCGAAAGCTCAACTCACGCAAATGGCGCAAATTATGCAAATAGAGCAACTTACCCAAATAGCCACCTGGACCCAGTAATTACCCCTAGGAAGATACTAATTGCCTCTGGAAACGCATTATTCACACCTAGGAACCCGCTACTTACACCTAGGAACCCTCTAATTGCCCCTTGGTAGCCCCTAATTAGCCCTAGGAAACCGAAAGATCAAATTACGCTAATGGCGCAAATTACGCAAATAGCCACCTGGACCCCCTGATTACCCCCAGGAAGCCACTAATTGCCTCTGGAAACGCCCTATTCACACCTAGGAATTCACTGATTACACCTAGGAACCCTTTAATTGCCCGTTGGAAGCCCCTAATTAGCACTAGGAAACCGAAAGATCAAATTACGCTAATGGAGCAAATTACGCAAATAGACACCTGGACCTGTTAATTACCCCTAGGAAGCCACTAATTGCCTCTGGAAACGCCCTATCCACACCCAGAAACCCGCTAATTATTCCTAGGAACCCTCTAATTACCCGTTGGAAGCCCCTAATTAGCCCTAGGAAACCGAAAGTTCAACTTACGCAAATGGCGCAAATTATGCAAATAGACACCTGGACCCGCTAATTACCCCTAGGAAGCCACTAATTGCCTCTAGAAACGCCCTATTCACACCTAGGAATTCCCTAATTGCAGCTCCGAACCCTCTAATTGCCCCTTGGTAGCCCCTAATTAGCACTAGGAAACCGAAAGCTCAACTTAAGCAAATGGCGAAAATTAAGCAAATAGCGCAATTTACGCAAATAGCGCAACTTCCGCAAATAGCCACCTGGACCGGCTAATTACCCCTAGGAAGCCACTAATTGCCTCTAGAAATGCCCTAGTCACACCTAGGAATTTCCTAATTACACCTCGGAACCCTTTAATTGCCCCTAATTAGCACTAGGAAACCGAAAGCTCAACTTACGCAAATGGCGCAAATTTATCAAATAGCGCAACTTCCGCTAATAGCCACCTGGACCCTCTAATTACCCCTAGGAAGCCACTAATTGCTCTAGAAACGCCCTATTCACACCTAGGAATTCCCTAATAACACCTCGGAACCCTCTAATTGCCCGTTTCTAGCCCCTAATTAGCACTAGGAAACCGAAAGATCAAATTACGTTAATGGCGCAAATTTTGCAAATAGCGCAACTTCCGCAAATAGACACCTGGACCCGCTATTTACCCCTAGGAAGCCACTAATTGCCTCTGGAAACGCCCTATTCACACCTAGGAATTCCCTAATTACACCTCGGAACCCTCTAATTGCCCGTTTCTAGCCCCTAATTAGCACTAGGAAACCGAAAGATTAAATTACGTTAATGGCGCAAATTTTGCAAATAGCGCAACTTCCGCAAATAGACACCTGGACACGCTAATTACCCTTGGAAGCCACTAATTGCCTCTAGAATCGCCCTATTCACACCTAGGAATTAATTAATTACACCTCGGAACCCTTTAATTGCCCCTTGGTAGCCCCTAATTAGCCCTAGGAAACCGAAAGATCAAATTACGCTAATGGAGCAAATTACGCAAATAGACACCTGGACCTGTTAATTACCCCTAGGAAGCCACTAATTGCCTCTGGAAACGCCCTATCCACACCCAGAAACCCGCTAATTATTCCTAGGAACCCTCTAATTACCCGTTGGAAGCCCCTAATTAGCCCTAGGAAACCGAAAGCTCAACTCACGCAAATGGCGCAAATTATGCAAATAGAGCAACTTACCCAAATAGCCACCTGGACCCAGTAATTACCCCTAGGAAGATACTAATTGCCTCTGGAAACGCATTATTCACACCTAGGAACCCGCTACTTACACCTAGGAACCCTCTAATTGCCCGTTGGAAGCCCCTACTTAGCCCTAGGAAACGGAAAGATCAAATTACGCTAATGGAACAAATTACGCAAATACACACCTGGACCCGCTAATTACCCCTAGGAAGCCACTAATTGCCTCTAGAAACGCCCTATTCACACCTAGGAATTCATGAATTACACCTCTTAACCCTTAAATTGCCCTTTGGTAGCCCCTAATTAGCACTAGGAAACCGAAAGCTCAACTTAGGTAAATGTCACAAATTAAGCAAACAGCGCAATTAACGCAAATAGCCACCTGGAACCAATAATTACCCCCAGGAAGCCACTAATTGCCTGTAGAATCGCCCTATTCACACCTAGGAACCCACAATTTACAGCTAGGAACCCTCTAATTGACCGTTGGAAGCCCCTACTTATCCCTAGGAAACCGAAAGCTCAACTTACTCAAATGGCGCAAATTACGCAAATAGACACCTGGACCCGCTAATTACCCCTAGGAAGCCACTAATTGCCTCTAGAAACGCCCTATTCACACCTAGGAATTCACTAATTACACCTCGGAACCCTTTAATTGCCCCTTGGTAGCCCCTAATTAGCATTAGGAATCCGAAAGCTCAAGTTACGCAAATGGCGCAAATTAAGCAAATAGCGCAACTTTCGCTAATAGCCTCCTGGACCCCTAAATTACCCCTAGGAAGCCACTAATTGCTCTTGAAACGCCCTATCCACACCTAGGAATTCATTAATTACAAGTCTTAACCCTCTAATTGCCCGTTGGAAGCCCCTACTTAGCCCTAGGAAAACGAAAGTTCAAATTACGCTAATGGCGCAAATTAAGTAAATAGCGCAATTTACGGAAATAGAGCAACTTATGCAAATAGCCACTTGGACCCGCTAATTGCCCCCAGGAAGCCACTAATTGCCTCTGGAAACGCCCTATTCACACCTAGGAATTCCCTTATTACACCTCGGAACCCTCTAATTGCCCGTTTCTAGCCCCTAATTAGCACTAGGAAACCGAAAGATCAACTTACGCAAATGGCGCAAATTACGCAAATAGACACCTGGACACGCTAATTACCCCTAGGAAGCCACTAATTGCCTCTAGAAACTTCCTATTCACACCTAGGAATTAATTAATTACACCTCGGAACCCTCTAATTGCCCGTTTTTAGCCCCTAATTAGCACTAGGAAACCAAAAGCTCAACTTATGTAAATGGCACAAATTAAGCAAATAGCGCAATTTACGGAAATAGACACCTAGACATACTAATTACCCCCAGGAAGCCACTAATTGCCTATGGAAACGCCCTATTCACACCTAGGAACCCGCTACTTACACCTAGGAACCCTCTAATTGCCCGTTGGAAGCCCCTACTTAGCCCTAGGAAACCGAAAGATCAAATTACGCAAATGGCGCAAATTACGCAAATAGACACGTGGACCCGTTAATTACACCTAGGAAGCCACTAATTGCTTCTAAAAACGCCCTATTCACACCTAGGAATTCATTAATTACACCTCGGAACCCTCTAATTGCCCGTTTTTAGCCCCTAATTAGCACTAGAAAACCGAAAGCTCAACTTACGCAAATGGCGCAAATTACGCAAATAGACACCTGGACACGCTAATTACTCCTAGGAAGCCACTAATTGCAACTAGAAACGCCCTATTCACACCTAGGAATTAATTAATTACACCTCGGAACCCTCTAATTGCCCGTTGGAAGCCCCTAATTAGCACTAGGAAACCGAAAGCTCAACTTAGGTAAATGGCGCAAATTAAGCAAACAGCGCAATTAACGGAAATAGCCACCTGGAACCAATAATTACCCCCAGGAAGCCACTAATTGCTCTAGAAACGCCCTATTCACACCTAGGAACCCGCTACTTACACCTAGGAACCCTCTAATTGCTCGTTGGAAGCCCCTACTTAGCCCTAGGATACCGAAAGTTCTAATTACGCTAATGGCGCAAATTACGCAAATAGATACCTGGACCAGCTAATTACCCCTTGGAAGCCACTAATTGTCTCTAGAAACGCCCTATTCACACCTAGGAATTCCCTAATTGCAGCTCCGAACCCTCTAATTGCCCCTTGGTAGCCCCTAATTAGCACTAGGAAACCGAAAGCTCAACTTAAGCAAATGGCGAAAATTAAGCAAATAGCGCAATTTACGCAAATAGCGCAACTTCCGCAAATAGCCACCTGGACCGGCTAATTACGCCTAGGAAGCCACTAATTGCCTCTAGAAATGCCCTAGTCACACCTAGGAATTTCCTAATTACACCTCGGAACCCTTTAATTGCCCCTAATTAGCACTAGGAAACCGAAAGCTCAACTTACGCAAATGGCGCAAATTTATCAAATAGCGCAACTTCCGCTAATAGCCACCTGGACCCTCTAATTACCCCTAGGAAGCCAGTAATTGCTCTAGAAACGCCCTATTCACACCTAGGAATTCCCTAATAACACCTCGGAACCCTCTAATTGCCCGTTTCTAGCCCCTAATTAGCACTAGGAAACCGAAAGATCAAATTACGTTAATGGCGCAAATTTTGCAAATAGCGCAACTTCCGCAAATAGACACCTGGACCCGCTATTTACCCCTAGGAAGCCACTAATTGCCTCTGGAAACGCCCTATTCACACCTAGGAATTCCCTAATTACACCTCGGAACCCTCTAATTGCCCGTTTCTAGCCCCTAATTAGCACTAGGAAACCGAAAGATTAAATTACGTTAATGGCGCAAATTTTGCAAATAGCGCAACTTCCGCAAATAGACACCTGGACACGCTAATTACCCCTAGGAAGCCACTAATTGCTTCTAGAAACGCCCTATTCACACCTAGGAATTAAATAATTACACCTCGGAACCCTAAATTTACCCTTTGGTAGCCCCTACTTAGCCCTAGGAAACCGAAAGCTCAACTTACGCAAATGGCGCAAATTACGCAAATAGACACCTGGACCCGCTAATTACCCCTAGGAAGCCACTAATTGCCTCTAGAATCGCCCTATTCACACCTAGGAATTCATTAATTACACCTCGGAACCCTTTAATTGCCCCTTGGTAGCCCCTAATTAGCCCTAGGAAACCGAAAGATCAAATTACGCTAATGGCGCAAATTACGCAAATAGCCACCTGGACCCCCTGATTACCCCCAGGAAGCCACTAATTGCCTCTGGAAACGCCCTATTCACACCTAGGAATTCCCTAATTACACCTAGGAACCCTTTAATTGCCCGTTGGAAGCCCCTAATTAGCACTAGGAAACCGAAAGCTCAACTTACGCAAATGGCGCAAATTACGCAAATAGACACCTGGACACGCTAATTACCACTAGGAAGCCAATAATTGCCTCTGGAAATGCATTATTGACATCTAGGAACCCGCTACTTACACCTAGGAACCCTCTAATTGCCCGTTGGAAGTCCCTACTTAGCCCTAGGAAACCGAAAGATCAAATTACGCTAATGGCGCAAATTACGCAAATAGCCACCTGGACCCCCTAATTACCCCTAGGAAGCCACTAATTGCCTCTAGAAACGCCCTATTCACACCTAGGAATTCATTAATTACACCTCTTAAGCCTTAATTTGCCATTTGGTAGCCCCTAATTAGCACTAGGAAACCCAAAGCTGAACTTACGCAAATGGCGCAAATTAAGCAAATAGCGCAATTTACGCAAATAGCCACCTGGAACCAATAATTACCCCCAGGAAGCCACTAATTGCCTCTAGAATCGCCCTATTCACACCTAGGAACCCGCTACTTACACCTAGGAACCCTCTAATTGCTCGTTGGAAGCCCCTACTTAGCCCTAGGAAACCGAAAGATCAAATTACGCAAATGGCGCAAAGTACGCAAATAGACACCTGGACCCGCTAATTACCTCTAGGAAGCCACTAATTCCCTCTAGAAACGCCCTAGTCACACCTAGGAATTGCCTAATTACACCTCGGAACCCTTTAATTGCCGCTAATTAGCACTAGGAAACCGAAAGCTCAACTTACGCAAATGGCGCAAATTTATCAAATAGCGCAACTTCATCTAATAGCCACCTGGACCCTCTAATTACCCCTAGGAAGCCACTAATTGCTCTAGAAACGCCCTATTCACACCTAGGAATTCATTAATTACACCTCGGAACCCTCTAATTGCCCGTTTCTAGCCCCTAATTAGCACTAGGAAACCGAAAGATCAAATTACGTTAATGGCGCAAATTTTGCAAATAGCGCAACTTCCGCAAATAGACACCTGGACCCGCTATTTACCCCTAGGAAGCCACTAATTGCCTCTGGAAACGCCCTATTCACACCTAGGAATTCCCTAATAACACCTCGGAACCCTCTAATTGCCCGTTGGAAGCCCCTACTTAGCCCTAGGAAACTGAAAGCTCAACTTACGCAAATGGCGCAAATTACGCAAATAGACACCTGTACCCGCTAATTACCTCTAGGAAGCCACTAATTCCCTCTTGAATCGCCCTATTCACAACAAGGAATTAATTAATTACACCTCGGAACCCTTTAATTGCCCCTTGGTAGCCCCTAATTAGCACTAGGAAACCGAAAGCTCAAGTTACCCAAATGGCGCAAATTTATCAAATAGTGCAACTTTCGCTAATAGCCACCTGGACCCCCTAATTACCCCTAGGAAGCCACTAATTGCTCTAGAGACGCCCTATTCACACCTAGGAATTCCCTAAGTACACCTCTGAACCCTCTAATTGCCCGTTGGAAGCCCCTATTTAGCCCTAGGAAGCTGAAAGATCAAATTACGCAAATGGCGCAAATTATGCAAATAGACACCTGGACCCACTAATTACCACTAGGAAGCCACTCATTGCCTCTAGAAATGCCCTAGTCACACCTAGGAATTCCCTAATTACATCTCGGAACCCTTTAATTGCCCCTAATTAGCACTAGGAAACCGAAAGCTTCGACTTACGCAAATGGCGCAAATTTATCAAATAGAGCAACTTCCACTAATAGCCACCTGAACCCAGTAATTACCCCTAGGAAGCCACTAATTGCTCTAGAAACGCCCTATTCACACCTAGGAATTCCCTAATTACACCTAGGAACCCACTAATTGCCCGTTGGTAGCCCCTAATTAGCACTAGGAAACCGAAAGATCAAATTACGCTAATGGCACAAATTATGCAAATAGACACCTGGACCCGCTAATTACCCCTAGGAAGCCACTAATTGCCTCTAGAAACGCCCTAGTCACACCTAGGAATTCCCTAATTACACCTAGGAACCCTCTAATTGCCCCTTGGTAGCCCCTAATTAGCACTAGGAAACCGAAAGCTCAACTTACGCAAATGGCGAAAATTACGCAAATAGACACCTGGACACGCTAATTACCCCTAGGAATCCACTCATTGCCTCTAGAAACGCCCTATTCACACCTAGTAATTCATTAATTACACCTCGGAACCCACTAATTGCCCGTTGGTAGCCCCTAATTAGCACTAGGAAACCGAAAGCTCAACTTAGGTAAATGTCACAAATTAAGCAAACAGCGCAATTAATGCAAATAGCCACCTGGAACCAATAATTACCCCCAGGAAGCCACTAATTGCCTCTAGAAACGCCCTATCCACACCTAGGAATTCATTAATTACAAGTCTTAACCCTCTAATTGCCCGTTGGAAGCCCCTACTTAGCCCTAGGAAAACGAAAGTTCAAATTACGCTAATGGCGCAAATTAAGTAAATAGCGCAATTTACGGAAATAGAGCAACTTATGCAAATAGCCACTTGGACCCGCTAATTGCCCCCAGGAAGCCACTAATTGCCTCTGGAAACGCCCTATTCACACCTAGGAATTCCCTTATTACACCTCGGAACCCTCTAATTGCCCATTTCTAGCTCCTACTTAGCACTAGGAAACCGAAAGATCAACTTACGCAAATGGCGCAAATTACGCAAATAGACACCTGGACACGCTAATTACCCCTAGGAAGCCACTAATTGCCTCTAGAAACTTCCTATTCACACCTAGGAACCCGCTACTTACACCTAGGAACCCTCTAATTGCCCGTTGGAAGCCCCTACTTAGCCCTAGGAAACCGAAAGATCAAATTACGCAAATGGCGCAAATTACGCAAATAGACACGTGGACCCGTTAATTACACCTAGGAAGCCACTAATTGCTTCTAAAAACGCCCTATTCACACCTAGGAATTCATTAATTACACCTCGGAACCCTCTAATTGCCCGTTTTTAGCCCCTAATTAGCACTAGAAAACCGAAAGCTCAACTTACGCAAATGGCGCAAAATACGCAAATAGAGCAGCTTACGCAAATAGCCACCTGGACCCAGTAATTACCCCTAGGAAGAAACTAATTGCCTCTAGAAACGCCCTATTCACAACTGGGAATTCCCTAATTACACCTTGGAACCCTTAATTTGCCCTTTGGAAGCCCCTACTTAGCCCTAGGAAACCGAAAGCTCAACTTACGCAAATGGCGCAAATTACGCAAATAGACACCTGTACCCGCTAATTACCCCTAGGAAGCCACTAATTGCCTCTAGAAACGCCCTATTCACACCTAGGAATTCATTAATTACACCTCGGAACCCTTAAATTGCCCTTTGGTAGCCCCTAATTAGCCCTAGGAAACCCAAAGCTCAACTTACGCAAATGGCGCAAATTAAGCAAATAGCGCAATTTACGCAAATAGCCACCTGGAACCAATAATTACCCACAGGAAGCCACTAATTGCCTCTAGAAACGCCCTATTCACACCTAAGAATTCCGTAATTACACCTTGGAACCCTCTAATTGCCCGTTGGTAGCCCCTAATTAGCACTAGGAAACCGAAAGATCAAATTACGTTAATGGCGCAAATTACGCAAATAGACACCTGGACACGCTAATTACCCCTAGGAATCCAGTAATTTCCTGTAGAAACGCACTATCCACACCTAGGAATTCATTAATTTCAAATCTTAACCCTCTAATTGCCCGTTGGAAGCTCCTACTTAGCCCTAGGAAACCGAAAGATCAAATTACGCTAATGGAGCAAATTAAGTAATTAGCGCAATTTACGCAAATAGAGCAACTTATGCAAATAGCCACTTGGACCCGCTAATTGCCCCCAGGAATCCACT
Organism: Apus apus; assembly: GCF_020740795.1. Taxonomy (NCBI): domain Eukaryota; kingdom Metazoa; phylum Chordata; class Aves; order Apodiformes; family Apodidae; genus Apus; species Apus apus. The sequence continues at coordinate 306,645 of NW_026248850.1, read as the reverse complement.
AATTGCCTCTGGAAACGCCCTATTCACACCTAGGAATTCCCTAATTACACCTCGGAACCCTCTAATTGCCCTTTGGAAGCCCCTAATTAGCACTAGGAAACCGAAAGCTCAACTTACGCAATTGGCGCAAATTTTGCAAATAGCGCAACTTCCGCAAATAGACAACTGGACCCGCTATTTATCCCTAGGAAGCCAGTAGTTGCCTCTGGAAACGCCCTATTCACACCTAGGAATTCCCTAATTACACCTCGGAACCCTCTAATTGCCGGTTTCAAGTCCCTAATTAGCACTAGGAAACTGAAAGATCAAATTACGTTAATGGCGCAAATTATGCAAATAGACACCTGGACCCGCTAATTACCCCTAGGAAGCCACTCAATGCCTGTAGAAACGCCCTAGTCACACCTAGGAATTCCCTAATTACATCTCGGAACCCTTTAATTGCCCCTAATTAGCACTAGGAAACCGAAAGCTTCAACTTACGCAAATGGCGCAAATTTTGCAAATAGCGCAACTTCCGCAAATAGACACCTGGACCCAGTAATTACCCCCAGGAAGCCACTAATTGACTCTAGAAACGCCCTATCCACACCTAGGAATTCATTAATTACAAGTCTTAACCCTTTAATTGCCCGTTTCTAGCCCTTAATTAGCACTAGGAAACCGAAAGATCAAATTACGCTAATGGCGTAAATTAAGTAAATAGCGCAATTTACGCAAATAGAGCAACTTATGCAAATAGCCCCTTGGACCCGCTAATTGCCCTCAGGAAGCCTCTAATTGCCTCTGGAAACGCCCTATTCACACCTAGGAATTCCCTAATTACACCTCGGAACCCTCTAATTGCCCGTTGGAAGCCCCTACTTAGCCCTAGGAAGCCGAAAGATCAAATTACGCTAATGGCGCAAATTAAGTAAATAGCGCAATTTACGCAAATAGAGCAACTTATGCAAATAGCCACTTGGACCCGCTAAGTACCCCCAGGAAGCCACTAATTGCCTCTGGAAACGCCCTATTCACACCTAGGAACTCCCTAATTACACCTCGGAACACTTTAATTGCCCGTTGGAAGCCCCTAATTAGCCCTAAGAAACCGAAAGATCAACTTACGCAAATGGCGCAAATTAAGCAAATAGACACCTGGACACGCTAATTACCCCTAGGAAGCCACTAATTGCCTCTAGAATCGCCGTATTCACACCTAGGAATTAATTAATTACACCTCGGAACCCTCTAATTGCCCCTAATTAGCACTAGGAAACCGAAAGCTCAACTTACACAAATGGCTCAAATTTATCAAATAGCGCAACTTCCGCTAACAGCCACCTGGACCCCCTAATTACCCCTAGGAAGCCACTAATTGCTCTAGAAACGCCCTATTCACACCTAGGAATTCCCTAATAACACCTCGGAACCCTCTAATTGCCCGTTTCTAGCCCTTAATTAGCACTAGGAAACCGAAAGATCAAATTACGTTAATGGCGCAAATTACGCAAATAGACACCTGGACCCCCTAATTACCCCTAGGAAGCCACTAATTGCCTCTAGAAACGCCCTATTCACACCTAGGAATTCATTAATTACACCTAGGAACCCTTTAATTGCCCGTTGGTAGCCCCTAATTAGCACTAGAAAACCCAAAGCTCAACTTACGCAAATGGCGCAAAATACGCAAATAGAGCAGCTTACGCAAATAGCCACCTGGACCCAGTAATTACCCCTAGGAAGCCACTAATTGCCTCTGGAAACGCATTATTGACACCTAGGAACCCGCTACTTACACCTAGGAACCCTCTAATTGCCCGTGTGAAGCCCCTACTTAGCCCTAGGAAACCGAACGATCAAATTACGCAAATGGAACAAATTATGCAAATAGACACCTGGACTCGCTAATTACCTCCAGGAAGCCACTAATTGCCTCTGGAAACGCCCTATTCACACCTAGGAATTCCCTAATTAAACCTCGGAACCCTTTAATTGCCCCTTGGTAGCCCCTAATTAGCACTAGGAAACCGAAAGCTCAAGTTACGCAAATGGCGCAAATTAAGCAAATAGCGCAACTTTCACTAATAGCCACCTGGACCCCCTAATTACCCCTAGGAAGCCACTAATTGCCCTAGAAACTCCCTATTCACACCTAGGAATTCATTAATTACAAGTCTTAACCCTCTAATTGCCCGTTGGAAGGTCCTACTTAGCCCTAGGAAAACCAAAGATCAAATTACGCTAATGGCGCAAATTAAGTAAATAGCGCAATTTATGCAAATACAGCAACTTATGCAAATAGCCACTTGGATCCGCTAATTGCCCCCAGGAAGCCACTAATTGTGTCTGGAAACGCCCTATTCACACCTAGGAATTCCCTAATTACACCTCGGAACCCTCTAATTGCCCGTTGGTAGCCCCTAATTAGCACTAGGAAACCGAAAGTTCAACTTACGCAAATGGCGCAAAATACGCAAATAGAGCAACTTACACAAATAGCCACCTGGACCCAGTAATTACCCCTAGGAAGCCACTAATTGCCTCTGGAAACGCATTATTCACACCTAGGAACCCGCTACTTACACCTAGGAACCCTCTAATTGCCCGTTGGAAGCCCCTAATTAGCACTAGGAAACCGAAAGATCAAATTAAGTTAATGGCGCAAATTACGAAATAGACACCTGGAACCGCTAATTACCCCTAGGAAGCCAATAATTGCCTCTAGAAACGCCCTATTCACACCTAGGAATTAATTAATTACACCTCGGAACCCTCTAATTGCCCCTAATTAGCACTAGGAAACCGAAAGCTCAACTTACGCAAATGGCTCAAATTTATCAAATAGCGCAACTTCCGCTAACAGCCACCTGGACCCCCTAATTACCCCTAGGAAGCCACTAATTGCTCTAGAATCGCCCTATTCACACCTAGGAATTCCCTAATAACACCTTGGAACCCTCTAATTGCCAGTTTCTAGCCCTTAATTAGCACTAGGAAACCGAAAGATCAAATTACGTTAATGGCGCAAATTACGAAAATAGACACCTGGACCCCCTAGTTATCCCTAGGAAGCCACTAATTGCCTCTAGAAACGCCCTATTCACACCTAGGAATTCCCTAATTACACCTCGGAACCCTCTAATTGCCCCTTGGTAGCCCCTAATTAGCACTAGGAAACCGAAAGATCAACTTACGCAAATGGCGCAAATTAAGCAAATAGCGCAATTTACGCAAATAGAGCAACTTACGCAAATAGCCACTTGGACCTGCTAATTACCCCCAGGAAGCCTCTAATTGCCTCTGGAAACGCCCTATTCACACCTAGGAATTCCCTAATTACACCTAGGAACCCTTTAATTGCCCGTTGGAAGTCCCTAATTAGCACCAGGTAACCGAAAGCTCAAGTTACGCAAATGGCGAAAATTACGCAAATAGACACCTGGACCCCCTAATTACCCCTAGGAAGCCACTAATTGCCTCTAGAAACGCCCTAGTCACACCTAGGAATTCCCTAATAACACCTCGGAACCCTCTAATTGCCCGTTGGTAGCCCCTAATTAGCCCTAGGAAACGGAAAGATCAAATTACGCTAACGGAACAAATTACGCAAATAGACACCTGGACCCGCTAATTAGCCCTAGGAAGCCACTAATTGCCTCTAGAAACGCCCTATTCACACCTAGGAATTCCCTAATAACACCTGGAACCCTCTAATTGCCCGTTTCTAGCCCCCAATTAGCACTAGGAAACCGAAAGCTCAACTTACGCAAAAGGCGCAAATTTATCAAATAGCGCAACTTCCGCTACTAGCCACCTGGACCCCCTAATTACCCCTAGGAAGCCACTAATTGCTCTAGAAACGCCCTATTCACACCTAGGAATTCCCTAATTACACCTCGGAACCCTTTAATTGCCCTTGGTAGCCCCTACTTAGCCCTAGGAAACCGAAAGATCAACTTTCTCAAATGGCGCAAATTACGCAAATAGACACCTGGACCCGCTAATTAGCCCTAGGAATCCACTAATTGCTTCTAGAAACGCCCTATTCACACCTCGGAATTCCCTAATTACACCTCGGAACCCTTTACTTGCCCTTGGTAGCCCCTAATTAGCACTAGGAAACCGAAAGCTCAAGTTATGCAAATGGCGCAAATTTATCAAATAGTGCAACTTCAGAAAATAGCCACCTGGACCCCCTAATTACCCCTAGGAAGCCACTCATTGACTCTGGAAACGCCCTATTCACACCTAGGAATTCCCTAATTTCACCTCGGAACCCTCTAATTGCCCGTTGGAAGCCCCTAATTAGCCCTAGAAAACCGAAAGATCAAATTACTCTAATTGCGCAAATTACGCAAATAGCCACCTGGACCCCCTAATTACCCCTAGGAAGCCACTAATTGCCTCTAGAAACGCCCTATTCACACCTAGGAATTCATTAATTACACCTCTTAACCCTTAAATTGCCCGTTGGTAGCCCCTAATTAGCACGAGGAAACCGAAAGCTCAACTTACGCAAATGGCGCAAATTACGGAAATAGCCACCTGGACCCAGTAATTACCCCTAGGAAGAAACTAATTGCCTCTAGAAACGCCCTATTCACAACTGGGAATTCCCTAATTACACCTTGGAACCCTTAATTTGCCCTTTGGAAGCCCCTACTTAGCCCTAGGAAACCGAAAGCTCAACTTACGCAAATGGCGCAAATTACGCAAATAGACACCTGTACCCGCTAATTACCCCTAGGAAGCCACTAATTGCCTCTAGAAACGCCCTATTCACACCTAGGAATTCATTAATTACACCTCGGAACCCTTAAATTGCCCTTTGGTAGCCCCTAATTAGCCCTAGGAAACCCAAAGCTCAACTTACGCAAATGGCGCAAATTAAGCAAATAGCGCAATTTACGCAAATAGCCACCTGGAACCAATAATTACCCACAGGAAGCCACTAATTGCCTCTAGAAACGCCCTATTCACACCTAAGAATTCCGTAATTACACCTCGGAACCCTCTAATTGCCCGTTGGTAGCCCCTAATTAGCACTAGGAAACCGAAAGATCAAATTACGTTAATGGCGCAAATTACGCAAATAGACACCTGGACACGCTAATTACCCCTAGGAATCCAGTAATTTCCTGTAGAAACGCACTATCCACACCTAGGAATTCATTAATTTCAAATCTTAACCCTCTAATTGCCCGTTGGAAGCTCCTACTTAGCCCTAGGAAACCGAAAGATCAAATTACGCTAATGGAGCAAATTAAGTAATTAGCGGAATTTACGCAAATAGAGCAACTTATGCAAATAGCCACTTGGACCCGCTAATTGCCCCCAGGAATCCACTAATTGCCTCTGGAAACGCCCTATTCACACCTAGGAATTCCCTAATTACACCTCGGAACCCTCTAATTGCCCGTTGGAAGCCCCTACTTAGCCCTAGGAAACCGAAAGATCAACTTACGCAAATGGCGCAAATTAAGCAAATAGCCACTTGGACCCGCTAATTGCCCCCAGGAATCCACTAATTGCCTCTGGAAACGCCCTATTCACACCTAGGAATTCCCTAATTACACCTCGGAACCCTCTAATTGCCCGTTGGTAGCCCCTAATTAGCACTAGGATACCGAAAGATCAACTTACGCAAATGGCGCAAATTATGCAAATAGCGCAACTTACACAAATACCACCTGGACCCCCTAATTACCCCTAGGAAGCCAATAAATGCCTCTAGAAACGCCCTATTCACACCTAGGAACCCGCAACTTATGCATAGGAACCCTCTAATTGCCCGTTGGAAGCGTCTACTTAGCCCTAGGAAACCGAAAGATCAAATTACGCTAAAGGCGCAAATTACGGAAATAGCCACCTGGACCCCCTAATTAACCCTAGGAAGCCACTAATTGCCTCTGGAAACGCCCTATTCACACCTAGGAATTCATTAATTACACCTCTTAACCCTCTAATTGCCCGTTGGTAGTCCCTATTTAGCCCTAGGAAACCGAAAGCTCAACTTACGCAAATGGCGCAACTTACGCAAATAGCCACCTGGACCCCCTAATTACGCCTATGAAGCCTCTAATTGCCTGTGGAAACGCCCTATTCACACCTAGGACCACGCTACTTTTTCATAAGAACCCTCTAATTGCCCGTTGGAAGTCCCTAGTTAGCCCTAGGAAACCGAAAGATCAAATTACGCTAATGGAGCAATTTACTCAAATAGCCACCTGTACCCCCTAATTACCCCTAGGAAGCCACTAATTGCCTCTAGAAACGCCCTATTCACACCTAGGAATTCATTAATTACACCTCTTAACCCTTAATTTGCCCTTTGGTAGCCCCTAATTAGCACTAGGAAACCGAAAGCTCAACTTACGCAAATGGCGCAAATTAGGCAAATAGCGCAATTTACGCAAATAGCGCAACTGGCGCAAATAGCCACTTGGACCCGCTAATTACCCCTAGGAAGCCACTAATTTCCTCTGGAAAAGGCCCTATTCACACCTAGGAACGCGCTACTTACACATAGGAACCCTCTAATTGCCCCTTGGTAGCCCCTAATTAGCAATAGGAAACCGAAAGATCAAGTTACGCAAATGGCGTAAATTAAGCAAATAGCGCAATTTACGCAAATAGAGCAACTTACGCAAATAGCCACCTGGACCCCCTAATTACCACCAGGAAGCCTCTAATTGCCTCTGGAAACGCCCTATTCACACCTAGGAACGCTCTACTTACACATAGGAACCCTCTAATTGCCCGTTGGAAGCCCCTAATTAGCCCTAGGAAACCGAAAGCTCAACTTACGCAAATGAAACAAATTACGCAAATAGACACCTGGACTCGCTAATTACCCCTAGGAAGCCACTCTTTGCCTCTAGAAACGCCCTAGTCACACCTAGGAATTCCCTAATTACACCTCGGAACCCTCTAATTGCCCGTTGGTAGCCCCTAATTAGCACTAGGAAACCGAAAGATCAACTTACGGAAACGCGCAAATTATGCAAATAGCGCAACTTAAGCAAATAGCCACCTGGACCCGCTAATTACCCCTAGGAAGCCACTAATTGCCTCTGGAAACTCCCTATTCACACCTAGGAATTCCCTAATTACACCTCTTAACCCTCTAATTGTCCTTTGGAAGCCCCTAATTAACCCTAGGAAACCGAAAGCTCAACTTACCTAAATGGAACAAATTACACAAATAGATACCTGGACCAGCTAATTACCCCTAGGAAGCCACTAATTGCCTCTAGAAACGCCCTATTCACACCTAGGAATTCCCTAATTGCACCTCCGAACCCTCTAATGGCCCGTTGGTAGCCCCTAATTAGCACTAGGAAACCGAAAGCTCAACTTACGCAAATTGAACAAATTACGCAAATAGCCACCTGGACCCTGTAAGTACCTCTAGGAAGCCACTAATTGCCTCTAGAAACGCCCTATTCACACCTAGGAATTCATTAATTACACCTCTTAACCCTCTTATTGCCCTTTGGTAGTCCCTATTTAGCCCTAGGAAACCCAAAGCTCAACTTACGCAAATGGCGCAAATTAAGCAAAAAGCGTAATTTATGCAAATAGCGCAACTTACGCAAATACCCACCTGGACCCCCTAATTACCCCTAGGAAGCCACTAATTGCCTCTGGAAACGCCCCATTCACACCTAGGAATTCCCTAATTACACCTCGGAACCCTCTAATTGCCCGTTGGAAGCCCCTACTTAGCCCTAGGAAACCGAAAGATCAAATTACACTAATGGTGCAAATTACGCAAATAATCACTTGGACCCGCTAATTACCCCTATGAAGCCACTAATTGCCTCTGGAAACGCCCTATACACACCTATGAACTCCCTAGTTATTATTAGGAACCCTCTAATTGCCCGTTGGAAGCCCCTACTTAGTCCTAGGAAACCGAAAGTTCAACTTACGCAAATGGCGCAAATTACGCAAATAGCCACCTGGACTCTCTAATTACCCCTAGGAAGCCACTACTTGCCTCTAGAAACGCCCTATTCACACCTAGGAATTCCCTAATTACACCTCTTAACCCTCTAAGTGACAGTTGGTAGCCCCTAATTAGCACTAGGAAACCGAAAGCTCAACTTACGCAAATGGCGCAAATTAAGCAAATAGCGCAATTTACGCAAATAGCCACCTGGAACCAATAATTACCCCCAGGAAGCCACTAATTGCCTCTTGAAACACCCTATTCACACCTAGGAATTCCCTAATTGCACTTCCGAACCCTCTAATTGCCCGTTGGTAGCCCCTAATTAGCCCTAGGAAACCAAAAAGCTCAACTTACGCAAATGGAACAAATTATGCAAATAGACACCTGGACTCGCTAATTACCCCTAGGAAGCCACTAATTGCCTCTAGAAACGCCCTAGTCACACCTAGGAATTCCCTAATTACACCTCGGAACCCTCTAATTGCCCGTTGGTAGCCCCTAATTAGCACTAGGATACCGAAAGATCAACTTACGCAAATGGCGCAAATTATGCAAATAGCGCAACTTACGCAAATACCACCTGGACCCCCTAATTACCCCTAGGAAGCCAATAAATGCCTCTAGAAACGCCCTATTCACACCTAGGAACCCGCAACTTATGCATAGGAACCCTCTAATTGCCCGTTGGAAGCGTCTACTTAGCCCTAGGAAACCGAAAGATCAAATTACGCTAAAGGCGCAAATTACGGAAATAGCCACCTGGACCCCCTAATTACCCCTAGGAAGCCACTAATTGCCTCTAGAAACGCCCTATTCACACCTAGGAATTCATTAATTACACCTCTTAACCCTCTAATTGCCCGTTGGAAGCCCCTACTTAGCCCTAGGAAACCGAAAGCTCAACTTACGCAAATGGCGCAACTTAGGCAAATAGCCACCTGGACCCCCTAATTACACCTAGGAAACCACTAATTGCCTCTGGAAACGCCCTATTCACACCTAGGAACCCGCTACTTACACATAGGAACCCTCTAATTGCCCGTTGGAAGCCCCTACTTAGCCCTAGGAAACCGAAAGATCATATTACGCTAAAGACGCAACTTACGCAAATAGCCACCTGGACCCCCTAATTAAACCTAGGAAACCACTAATTGCTCTGGAAACGCCCTATTCACACCTAGGAATTCCCTAATTACACCTCTTAACCCTCTAATTGCCCGTTGGAAGCCCCTAATTAACCCTAGGAAACCGAAAGCTCAACTTACGCAAATGGCGCAAATTAGGCAAATAGCGCAATTTACGCAAATAGCGCAACTGGCGCAAATAGCCACTTGGACCCGCTAATTACCCCTAGGAAGCCACTAATTTCCTCTGGAAAAGGCCCTATTCACACCTAGGAACGCGCTACTTACACATAGGAACCCTCTAATTGCCCCTTGGTAGCCCCTAATTAGCAATAGGAAACCGAAAGATCAACTTACGCAAATGGCGTAAATTAAGCAAATAGCGCAATTTACGCAAATAGAGCAACTTACGCAAATAGCCACCTGGACCCCCTAATTACCACCAGGAAGCCTCTAATTGCCTCTGGAAACGCCCTATTCACACCTAGGAACGCGCTACTTACACATAGGAACCCTCTAATTGCCCGTTGGAAGCCCCTAATTAGCCCTAGGAAACCGAAAGCTCAACTTACGCAAATGAAACAAATTACGCAAATAGACACCTGGACTCGCTAATTACCCCTAGGAAGCCACTCTTTGCCTCTAGAAACGCCCTAGTCACACCTAGGAATTCCCTAATTACACCTCGGAACCCTCTAATTGCCCGTTGGTAGCCCCTAATTAGCACTAGGAAACCGAAAGATCAACTTACGGAAACGCGCAAATTATGCAAATAGCGCAACTTAAGCAAATAGCCACCTGGACCCCCTAATTACCCCTAGGAAGCCACTAATTGCCTCTGGAAACGCCCTATTCACACCTAGGAATTCCCTAATTACACCTCTTAACCCTCTAATTGCCCGTTGGTAGCCCCTACTTAGCCCTAGGAAACCGAAAGCTCAACTTACCTAAATGGAACAAATTACACAAATAGATACCTGGACCAGCTAATTACCCCTAGGAAGCCACTAATTGCCTCTAGAAACGCCCTATTCACACCTAGGAATTCCCTAATTGCACCTCCGAACCCTCTAATGGCCCGTTGGTAGCCCCTAATTAGCACTAGGAAACCGAAAGCTCAACTTACGCAAATTGAACAAATTACGCAAATAGCCACCTGGACCCTGTAAGTACCTCTAGGAAGCCACTAATTGCCTCTAGAAACGCCCTATTCACACCTAGGAATTCATTAATTACACCTCTTAACACTCTAATTGCCCTTTGGAAGCCCCTACTTAGCCCTAGGAAACCGAAAGCTCAACTTACGCAAATGGCGCAAATTAAGCAAAAAGCGTAATTTATGCAAATAGCGCAAATTACGCAAATATCCAGCTGGACCCCCTAATTACCCCTAGGAAGCCACTAATTGCCTCTGGAAACGCCCCATTCACACCTAGGAATTCATTAATTACACCTCGGAACCCTCTAATTGCCCGTTGGAAGCCCCTACTTAGCCCTAGGAAACCGAAAGATCAAATTACATTAATGGTGCAAATTACGCAAATAGCCACCTGGACCCGCTAATTACCCCTATGAAGCCACTAATTGCCTCTGGAAACGCCCTATACACACCTATGAACTCCCTAGTTATTATTAGGAACCCTCTAATTGCCCGTTGGAAGCCCCTACTTAGTCCTAGGAAACCGAAAGTTCAACTTACGCAAATGGCGCAAATTACGCAAATAGCCACCTGGAACCCCTAATTACCCCTAGGAAGCCACTAATTGCCTCTAGAAACGCACTATTCACACCTAGGAATTCATTAATTACACCTCTTAACCCTTAAATTGCCAGTTGGTAGCCCCTAATTAGCACTAGGAAACCGAAAGCTCAACTTACGCAAATGGCGCAAATTAAGCAAATAGCGCAATTTACGCAAATAGCCACCTGGAACCAATAATTACCCCCAGGAAGCCACTAATTGCCTCTTGAAACACCCTATTCACACCTAGGAATTCCCTAATTGCACTTCCGAACCCTCTAATTGCCCGTTGGTAGCCCCTAATTAGCCCTAGGAAACCAAAAAGCTCAACTTACGCAAATGGAACAAATTATGCAAATAGACACCTGGACTCGCTAATTACCCCTAGGAAGCCACTAATTGCCTCTAGAAACGCCCTAGTCACACCTAGGAATTCCCTAATTACACCTCGGAACCCTCTAATTGCCCGTTGGTAGCCCCTAATTAGCCCTAGGAAACCGAAAGATCAACTTACGCAAATGGCGCAAATTATGCAAATAGCGCAACTTACGCAAATACCACCTGGACCCCCTAATTACCCCTAGGAAGCCAATAAATGCCTCTAGAAACGCCCTATTCACACCTAGGAACCCGCAACTTATGCATAGGAACCCTCTAATTGCCCGTTGGAAGCCCCTACTTAGCCCTAGGAAACCGAAAGATCAAATTACGTTAAAGGCGCAACTTACGCAAATAGCCACCTGGACCCCCTAATTACCCCCTAGGAAGCCACTAATTGCCTCTGGAAACGCCCTATTCACACCTAGGAATTCATTAATTACACCTCTTAACCCTCTAATTGCCCGTTGGAAGCCCCTACTTAGCCCTAGGAAACCGAAAGTTCAACTTACGCAAATGGCGCAAATTAGGCAAATAGCCACCTGGACCCCCTAATTAAACCTAGGAAACCACTAATTGCCTCTGGAAACGCCCTATTCACACCTAGAAACCCCCTAATTACACCTAGGAACCCTCTAATTGCCCGTTGGAAGCCCCTACTTAGCCCTAGGAAACCGAAAGTTCAAATTACGTTAAAGGCGCAACTTACGCAAATAGCCACCTGGACCCCCTAATTACACCTAGGAAACCACTAATTGCTCTGGAAACGCCCTATTCACACCTAGGAATTCCCTAATTACACCTCTTAACCCTCTAATTGCCCGTTGGAAGCCCCTACTTAGCCCTAGGAAACCGAAAGCTCAACTTACGCAAATGGCGCAAATTAAGCAAATAGCGCAATTTACGCAAACAGCTCAAATTACGCAAATAGCCACCTGGCCCCGCTAATTACCCCTAGGAAGCCACTAATTTCCTCTGGAAAAGGCCCTATTCACACCTAGGAACGCGCTACTTACACATAGGAACCCTCTAATTGCCCGTTGGTAGCCCCTAATTAGCCCTAGGAAACCGAAAGATCAACTTACGCAAATGGCGCAAATTAAGCAAATAGCGCAATTTACGCAAATAGAGCAACTTACGCAAATAGCCACCTGGACCCCCTAATTACCCCTAGGAAGCCACTAATTGCCTCTGGAAACGCCCTATTCACACCTAGGAACCTGCTCCTTACACATAGGAACCCTCTAATTGCCCGTTGGAAGCCCCTAATTAGCCCTAGGAAACCGAAAGCTCAACTTACGCAAATGAAACAAATTACAAAAATAGACACCTGGACTCGCTAATTACCCCTAGGAAGCCACTCTTTGCCTCTAGAAACGCCCTAGTCACACCTAGGAATTCCCTAATTACACCTCGGAACCCTCTAATTGCCCGTTGGAAGCCCCTAATTAGCACTAGGAAACCGAAAGATCAACTTACACAGATATCGCAAAGTATGCAAATAGCGCAACTTAAGCAAATAGCCACCTGGACCCCCTAATTACCCCTAGGAAGCCACTAATTGCCTCTGGAAACGACCTATTCACACCTAGGAATTCAATAATTACACCTCTTAACCCTCTAATTGCCCGTTGGAAGCCCCTACTTAGCCCTAGGAAACCGAAAGCTCAACTTACTTAAATGGAACAAATTACACAAATAGATACCTGGACCAGCTAATTACCCCTAGGAAGCCACTAATTGCCTCTAGAAACGCCCTATTCACACCTAGGAATTCCCTAATTGCACCTCCGAACCCTCTAATTGCCCGTTGGTAGCCCCTAATTAGCACTAGGAAACCGAAAGCTCAACTTACGCAAATTGAACAAATTACGCAAATAGCCACCTGGACCCTGTAAGTACCTCTAGGAAGCCACTAATTGCCTCTAGAAACGCCCTATTCACACCTAGGAATTCATTAATTACACCTCTTAACCCTCTTATTGCCCTTTGGTAGTCCCTATTTAGCCCTAGGAAACCCAAAGCTCAACTTACGCAAATGGCGCAAATTAAGCAAAAAGCGTAATTTATGCAAATAGCGCAAATTACGCAAATATCCAGCTGGACCCCCTAATTACACCTAGGAAGCCACTAATTGCCTCTGGAAACCCCCAATTCACACCTAGGAATTCATTAATTACACCTCGGAACCCTCTAATTGCCCGTTGGAAGCCCCTACTTAGCCCTAGGAAACCGAAAGATCAAATTACACTAATGGTGCAAATTACGCAAATAGCCACCTGGACCCCCTAATTACCCCTAGGAAGCCACTAATTGCCTCTGGAAACGCCCTATTCACACCTAGGAACTCCCTAGTTATTATTAGGAACCCTCTAATTGCCCGTTGGAAGCCCCTACTTAGCCCTAGGAAACCGAAAGATCAACTTACGCAAAAGGGGCAAATTATGCAAATAGCGCAACTTAGGCGAATCGCCACCTGGACCCCCTAATTATAACTTCGAACTCCTCTAATTGCCTCTAGAAACGCCCTATTCACACCTAGGAACCCGCTACTTACACCTAGGAACCCTCTAATTGCCCGTTGGAAGCCCCTAATTAGCCCTAGGAAACCGAAAGATCAAATTACGCTAATGGCGCAAATCACGCAAATAGCCACCTGAACCTGCTAATTACCCCTAAGAAGCCACTAATTGCTCTGGAAACGCCCTATTCACACCTAGGAATTAACTAATTACACCTCTTAACCCTCTAATTGCCCGTTGGAAGCCCCTAATTAACCCTAGGAAACCGAAAGCTCAACTTACGGAAATGGAACAAATTACACAAATAGATACCTGGACCAGCTAATTACCCCTAGGAAGCCACTAATTGCCTCTAGAAACGCCCTATTCACACCTAGGAATTCCCTAATTGCACCTCCGAACCCTCTAATGGCCCGTTGGTAGCCCCTAATTAGCACTAGGAAACCGAAAGCTCAACTTACGCAAATTGAACAAATTACGCAAATAGCCACCTGGACCCTGTAAGTACCTCTAGGAAGCCACTAATTGCCTCTAGAAACGCCCTATTCACACCTAGGAATTCACTAATTGCACCTCAGAACCCTCTAATGGCCCGTTGGTAGCCCCTAATTAGCACTAGGAAACCGAAAGCTCAACTTACGCAAATTGAACAAATTACGCAAATAGCCACCTGGACCCTGTAAGTACCTCTAGGAAGCCACTAATTGCCTCTAGAAACGCCCTATTCACACCTAGGAATTCATTAATTACACCTCTTAACCCTCTTATTGCCCTTTGGTAGTCCCTATTTAGCCCTAGGAAACCGAAAGCTCAACTTACGGAAATGGCGCAAATTAAGCAAAAAGCGTAATTTATGCAAATAGGGCAAGTTACGCAAATAGCCACCTGGACCCCCTAACTACAACTGGATAGCCACTAATTGCCTCTGCAAACGCCCTATTCACACCTAGGAATTCCCTAATTACACCTCGGAACCCTCTAATTGCCCGTTGGAAGCCCCTACTTAGCCCTAGGAAACCGAAAGATCAAATTACATTAATGGCGCAAATTACGCAAATAGCCACCTGGACCCGCTAATTACCCCTATGAAGCCACTAATTGCCTCTGGAAACGCCCTATACACACCTATGAACTCCCTAGTTATTATTAGGAACCCTCTAATTGCCCGTTGGAAGCCCCTACTTAGCCCTAGGAAACCGAAAGATCAACTTACGCAAATGGCGCAAATTATGCAAATAGCGCAACTTAGGCAAATAGCCACCTGGACCCCCTAATTATAACTTCGAACTCCTCTAATTGCCTCTAGAAACGCCCTATTCACACCTAGGAATTCAATCATTACACCTAGGAACCCTCTAATTGCCCGTTGGAAGCCCCTAATTAGCCCTAGGAAACCGAAAGATCAAATTACGCTAATGGCGCAAATCACGCAAATAGCCACCTGAACCTGCTAATTACCCCTAAGAAGCCACTAATTGCTCTGGAAACGCCCTATTCACACCTAGGAATTAACTAATTACACCTCTTAACCCTCTAATTGCCCGTTGGAAGCCCCTAATTAACCCTAGGAAACCGAAAGCTCAACTTACGGAAATGGAACAAATTACACAAATAGATACCTGGACCAGCTAATTACCCCTAGGAAGCCACTAATTGCCTCTAGAAACGCCCTATTCACACCTAGGAATTCCCTAATTGCACCTCCGAACCCTCTAATGGCCCGTTGGTAGCCCCTAATTAGCACTAGGAAACCGAAAGCTCAACTTACGCAAATTGAACAAATTACGCAAATAGCCACCTGGACCCTGTAAGTACCTCTAGGAAGCCACTAATTGCCTCTAGAAACGCCCTATTCACACCTAGGAATTCCCTAATTGCACCTCCGAACCCTCTAATGGCCCGTTGGTAGCCCCTAATTAGCACTAGGAAACCGAAAGCTCAACTTACGCAAATTGAACAAATTACGCAAATAGCCACCTGGACCCTGTAATTACCTCTAGGAAGCCACTAATTGCCTCTAGAAACGCCCTATTCACACCTAGGAATTCATTAATTACACCTCTTAACCCTCTTATTGCCCTTTGGTAGTCCCTATTTAGCCCTAGGAAACCCAAAGCTCAACTTACGCAAATGGCGCAAATTAAGCAAAAAGCGTAATTTATGCAAATAGCGCAAATTACGCAAATATCCAGCTGGACCCCCTAATTACCCCTAGGAACCCACTAATTGCCTCTGGAAACGCCCTATTCACACCTAGGAATTCCCTAATTGCACTTCCGAACCCTCTAATTGCCCGTTGGAAGCCGCTACTTAGCCCTAGGAAACCGAAAGATCAACTTAAGCAAATGGCGCAAATTACGCAAATAGACACCTGGACTCGCTAATTACCCCTAGGAAGCCACTAATTGCCTCTAGAAACGCCCTAGTCACACCTAGGAATTCCCTAATTACACCTCGGAACCCTCTAATTGCCCGTTGGTAGCCCCTAATTAGCACTAGGATACCGAAAGATCAACTTACGCAAATGGCGCAAATTAAGCAAATAGCTTAATTTATGCAAATAGCGCAAATTCCGCAAATATCCAGCTGGACCCCCTAATTACGCCTAGGAACCCACTAATTGCCTCTGGAAACGCCCTATTCACACCTAGGAATTCCCTAATTACACCTCGGAACCCCCTAATTGCCTGTTGGAAGCCCCTACTTAGCCCTAGGAAACCGAAAGATCAAATTACGCTAATGGCGCAAATCACGCAAATATCCACCTGAACCTGCTAATTACCCCTAAGAAGCCACTAATTGCTCTGGAAACGCCCTATTCACACCTAGGAATTAACTAATTACACCTCTTAACCCTCTAATTGCCCGTTGGAAGCCCCTAATTAACCCTAGGAAACCGAAAGCTCAACTTACCTAAATGGAACAAATTACACAAATAGATACCTGGACCAGCTAATTACCCCTAGGAAGCCACTAATTGCCTCTAGAAACGCCCTATTCACACCTAGGAATTCCCTAATTGCACCTCCGAACCCTCTAATGGCCCGTTGGTAGCCCCTAATTAGCACTAGGAAACCGAAAGCTCAACTTACGGAAATTGAACAAATTACGCAAATAGCCACCTGGACCCTGTAATTACCTCTAGGAAGCCACTAATTGCCTCTAGAAACGCCCTATTCACACCAGGAATTCATTAATTACACCTCTTAACCCTCTTATTGCCCTTTGGTAGTCCCTATTTAGCCCTAGGAAACCCAAAGCTCAACTTACGCAAATGGCGCAAATTAAGCAAAAAGCGTAATTTATGCAAATAGCGCAAATTACGCAAATATCCAGCTGGACCCCCTAATTACCCCTAGGAACCCACTAATTGCCTCTGGAAACGCCCTATTCACACCTAGGAATTCACCTATTAAACCTCGGAACCCTCTAATTGCCCGTTGGAAGCCCCTACTTAGCCCTAGGAAACCGAAAGATCAAATTACATTAATGGCACAAATTACGCAAATAATCACCTGGACCCGCTAATTACCCCTATGAAGCCACTAATTGCCTCTGGAAACGCCCTATGCACACCTAGGAACTCCCTAATTATTATTAGGAACCCTCTAATTGCCCGTTGGAAGCCCCTACTTAGCCCTAGGAAACCGAAAGATCAAATTACGCAAATGGCGCAAATTACGCAAATAGACACCTGGACCCGCTAATTACCCCTAGGAAGCCACTAATTGCCTCTAGAAACGCCCTATTCACAACTAGGAATTCCCTATTTACACCTCGGAACGCTTTAATTACCCGTTGATAGCCCTTAATTAGCACTAGGAAACCCAAAGCTCAACTTACGCAAATGGCGCAAATTTATCAAATAGCGCAACTTCCTCAAATAGCCACCTGGACCCCCTAATTACCCCTAGGAAGCCACTAATTGCCTCTGGAAACGCCCTATTCACACCTAGGAATTCCCTAATTACACCTCGGAACCCCCTAATTGCCTGTTGGAAGCCCCTACTTAGCCCTAGGAAACCGAAAGATCAAATTACGCTAATGGCGCAAATTACGCAAGTAGCCACCTGGAACCCCTAATTACCCCTAGGAAGCCACTAATTGCCTCTGGAAACGCCCTATTCACACCTAGGAATTCATTAATTACACCTCTTAACCCTTAAATTGCCAGTTGGCAGCCCCTACTTAGCCCTAGGAAACCGAAAGCTCAACTTACGCAAATGGCGCAAATTAAGCAAATAGCGCAATTTACGCAAATAGCCACCTGGAACCAATAATTACCCCCAGGAAGCCACTAATTGCCTCTAGAAACACCCTATTCACACCTAGGAATTCCCTAATTGCACTTCCGAACCCTCTAATTGCCCGTTGGTAGCCCCTAATTAGCACTAGGAAACCGAAAGCTCAACTTACGCAAATGGAACAAATTATGCAAATAGACACCTGGACTCGCTAATTACCCCTAGGAATCCACTAATTGCCTCTAGAAACGCCCTATTCACACCTAGGAATTCCCTAATTACACCTCGGAACCCTCTAATTGCCCGTTGGTAGCCCCTAATTAGCACTAGGATACCGAAAGATCAACTTACGCAAATGGCGCAAATTATGCAAATAGCGCAACTTACGCAAATAGCCACCTGGACCCCCTAATTAAACCTAGGGAACCACTAATTGCCTCTGGAAACGCCCTATTCACACCTAGGAACCCGCTACTTACACATAAGAACCCTCTAATTGCCCGTTGGAAGCCCCTACTTAGCCCTAGGAAACCGAAAGATCAAATTACGCTAATGGCGCAAATTACGCAAATAGCCACCTGGACCCTTTAATTACCCCTAGGAAGCCACTAATTGCCTCTGGATACGCCCTATTCACACCTAGGAGCCCGCTACTTACAACTAGGAACCCTCTATTTGCCCGTTGGAAGCCCTTACTTAACCCTAGGAAACCAAAAATCAAATTCCACTAATGGAGCAAATTAAGCAAATAGTCACCTGGAACCCCTGATTAGCCCCAGGAAGCCAGTAATTGCATCTAGAAACGCCCTATTCACACCTAGGAACCCACTACTTACGCCTAGGAACCCTCTAATTGCCCGTTTGTAGCCCCTACTTAGCCCTAGGAAACCGAAAGCTGAACTTACGCTAATGGCTCAAATTACGCAAATAGACACCTGGACCAACTAATTACCCCTAGGAAGCCACTAATTGCCTCTGGAAACGCCCTATCCACACCTAGGAACCCGCTAATTATTCCTAGGAGCCCTCTAATTACCCGTTGGAAGCCCCTAATTAGCCCTAGGAAACCGAAAGCTCAACTTACGCAAATGGTGCAAAATACGCAAATAGAGCAACTTACGCAAATAGCCACTTGGACCCGCTAATTACCCCCAGGAAGCCTCTAATTGCCTCTGGAAACGCCCTATTTACACTTAGGAATTCCCTAATTACACCTAGGAACCCTTTAATTGCCCGTTGGAAGCCCCTACTTAGCCCTAGGAAACCGAAAGCTCAACTTACTCAAATGGCGCAAATTACGCAAAATAGACACCTGGACACGCTAATTACCCCTAGGAAGCCACTAATTGCCTCTGGAAACGCCCTATTCACACCTAGGAATTCCCTAATTACACCTCGGAACCCTCTAATTGCCCGTTGGAAGCCCCTACTTAGCCCTAGGAAACCGGAAGATCAAATTACGCTAATGGCTCAAATTACGCAAATAGACACCTGGACCAACTAATTACCCCTAGGAAGCCACTAATTGCCTCTAGAAACGCACTATTCACAAGTAGGAATTCCCTAATTACACCTCGGAACCCTTTAATTGCCCCTTGGTAGCCCCTAATTAGCACTAGGAAACCGAAAGCTCAACTTACACAAATGGCGCAAATTTATCAAATAGCACAACTTCCGCTAATAGCCACCTGGACCCCCTAATTACCCCTAGGAAGATACTAATTGCTCTAGAAACGCCCTATTCACACCTAGGAGCCCGCTATTTACACCTAGGAACCCTCTAATTGCCCGTTGGAAGCCCCTACTTAGCCCTAGGAAGCCGAAAGATCAAATTACGCTAATGGAGCAAATTAAGCAAATAGTCACCTGGAACCCCTAATTACCCCTAGGAAGCCAGTAATTGCCTCTAGAAACGCCCTATTCACACCTAGGAATTCATTAATTACACCTCTTAACCCTCTAATTGCCCGTTGGTAGCCCCTACTTACCCCTCGGAAACCCAAAGCTCAACTTACGCAAATGGCGCAAATTACGCAAATAGACACCTGGACCCGCTAATTACCCCAGAAAACCACTAATTGCCTCTAGAAAGGCCCTATTCACACCTAGGAATTGCCTAATTACACCTCGGAACCCTTTAATTGCCCCTTGGTAGCCCCTAATTAGCCCTAGGAAACGGAAAGCTCAACTTACTCAAATGGCGCAAATTTATCAAATAGTGCAACTTTCCGCAAATAGCCACCTGGACCCCCTAATTTCCCCTAGGAAGCCACTAATTGCCTCTAGGAACGCACTATTCACACCTAGGAATTCATTAATTACACCTCTTAACCCTTAATGTGCCCTTTGGTAGCCCCTAATTAGCACTAGGAAACCGAAAGCTCAACTTACACAAATGGCGCAAATTAAGCAAATAGCGCAATTTACGCAAATAGCGCAACTTACGCAAATAGCCACCTGGACCCCCTAATTACCCCTAGGAAGCCACTAATTGCCTCTGGAAACGCCCTATTCAAACCTAGGAGCCCTCTACTTACAACTAGGAACCCTCTATTTGACTGTTGGTAGCCACTACTTAGCCCTCGGAAACCCAAAGCTCAACTTACGCAAATGGCGCAAATTACGCAAATAGCCACCTGGACACGCTAATTACCCCCAGGAAGCCACTAATTGCCTCTGGAAACGCCCTATTCACACCTAGGAATTCCCTAATTACACCTCGGAACCCTCTAATTGCCCGTTGGTAGCCCCTAATTAGCACTAGGAAATCGAAAGCTCAACTTACGCAAATGGCGCAAATTATGCAGATAGCGCAACTTACGCAAATAGCCACCTGGACCCCCTAATTACCCCTAGGAAGCCACTAATTGCCTCTTGAAACGCCCTATTCACACCTAGGAACCCGCTACTTACACATAGGAACCCTCTAATTAGCCCGTTGGAATCCCCTACTTAGCCCTAGGAAACCGAAAGATCAAATTACGCTAACGGCGCAAATTACGCAAATAGCCACCTGGACCCGCTAATTACCCCTAGGAAGCCACTAATTGCCTCTAGAAACGCCCTATTCACACCTAGGAATTCATTAATTACACCTCTTAACCCTCTAATTGCCCGTTGGAAGCCCCTACTTAGCCCTAGGAAACCGAAAGCTCAACTTACGCAAATGGCGCAAATTACGCAAATAGACACCTGGACCCCCTAATTACCCCTAGGAACCCACTAATTGCCTCTGGAAACGCCCTATTCACACCTAGGAGCCTGCTACTTACAACTAGGAACCCTCTATTTGCCTGTTGGAAGAACCTACTTAGCCCTAGGAAACCGAAAGACCAAATTACGCTAACGGAGCAAATTAAGCAAATAGTCACCTGGACCCCCTAATTACCCCTAGGAAGCCAGTAATTGCATCTAGAAACGCCGTATTCAAACCTAAGAATTCATTAATTACACCTCTTAACACTCTAATTGCCCGTTGGTAGCCCCTACTTAGCCCTAGGAAACCCAAAGCTCAAATTACGCAAATGGAGCAAATTAAGAAAATAGCGCAATTTACGCAAATAGCGCAACTTACGCAAATAGCCAACTGGACATCCTAATTACCCCCAGGAAGCCACTAATTGCCTCTGGAAACGCCCTATTCACACCTAGGAATTCATTCATTACACCTAGGAACCCTTCAATTGCCCGTTGGAAGCCCCTACTTAGCCCTAGGAAACCGAAAGATCAAATTACATTAATGGCACAAATTACGCAAATAATCACCTGGACCCGCTAATTACCCCTATGAAGCCACTAATTGCCTCTAGAAACGCCCTATTCACAACTAGGAATTCCCTATTTACACCTCGGAACGCTTTAATTACCCGTTGATAGCCCTTAATTAGCACTAGGAAACCCAAAGCTCAACTTACGCAAATGGCGCAAATTTATCAAATAGCGCAACTTCCTCAAATAGCCACCTGGACCCCCTAATTACCCCTAGGAAGCCACTAATTGCCTCTGGAAACGCCCTATTCACACCTAGGAATTCCCTAATTACACCTCGGAACCCCCTAATTGCCTGTTGGAAGCCCCTACTTAGCCCTAGGAAACCGAAAGATCAAATTACGCTAATGGCGCAAATTACGCAAGTAGCCACCTGGAACCCCTAATTACCCCTAGGAAGCCACTAATTGCCTCTGGAAACGCCCTATTCACACCTAGGAATTCATTAATTACACCTCGGAACCCTTAAATTGCCAGTTGGCAGCCCCTACTTAGCCCTAGGAAACCGAAAGCTCAACTTACGCAAATGGCGCAAATTAAGCAAATAGCGCAATTTACGCAAATAGCCACCTGGAACCAATAATTACCCCCAGGAAGCCACTAATTGCCTCTAGAAACACCCTATTCACACCTAGGAATTCCCTAATTGCACTTCCGAACCCTCTAATTGCCCGTTGGTAGCCCCTAATTAGCACTAGGAAACCGAAAGCTCAACTTACGCAAATGGAACAAATTATGCAAATAGACACCTGGACTCGCTAATTACCCCTAGGAAGCCACTAATTGCCTCTAGAAACGCCCTAGTCACACCTAGGAATTCCCTAATTACACCTCGGAACCCTCTAATTGCCCGTTGGTAGCCCCTAATTAGCACTAGGATACCGAAAGATCAACTTACGCAAATGGCGCAAATTATGCAAATAGCGCAACTTACGCAAATACCACCTGGACCCCCTAATTAC
The DNA here is from genome assembly GCF_020740795.1 of Apus apus. Classification (NCBI taxonomy): domain Eukaryota; kingdom Metazoa; phylum Chordata; class Aves; order Apodiformes; family Apodidae; genus Apus; species Apus apus. Next base: position 283,964 of record NW_026248850.1, on the reverse strand, counting down.
CCCTAGGAAGCCACTAATTGCCTCTAGAAACGCCCTATTCACACCTAGGAACCCGCAACTTACGCAGAGGAACCCTCTAATTGCCCGTTGGAAGCCCCTACTTAGCCCTAGGAAACTGAAAGATCAAATTACGCTAAAGGCGCAAATTACGCAAATAGCCACCTGGACCCCCTAATTAACCCTAGGAAGCCACTAATTGCCTCTGGAAACGCCCTATTCACACCTAGGAACACACAACTTACGCAGAGGAACCCTCTAATTGCCCGTTGGAAGCCCCTATTTAGCCCTAGGAAACCGAAAGCTCAACTTACGCAAATGGCGCAAATTATGCAAATAGCGCAACTTACGCAAATAGCCACCTGGACCCCCTAATTACCCCTAAGAAGCCACTAATTGCCTCTGGAAACGCCCTATTCACACCTAGGAACCCGCTAATTATTCCTAGGAACCCTCTAATTGCCCGTTGGAAGCCCCTAATTAACCCTAGGAAACCGAAAGCTCAACTTACGGAAATGGCGCAAATTAAGCAAATGGCGCAAATTACGCAAATAACGCAATTTACGCAAATGGCGCAACTTAGGCAAATAGACACCTGGACCCTCTAATTACCCATAGGAAACCACTAATTGCCTCTAGAAACGCCCTATTCACACCTAGGAATTAACTAATTACACCTCTTAACCCTCTAATTGCCCGTTGGAAGCCCCTAATTAACCCTAGGAAACCGAAAGCTCAACTTACGGAAATGGAACAAATTACACAAATAGATACCTGGACCAGCTAATTACCCCTAGGAAGCCACTAATTGCCTCTAGAAACGCCCTATTCACACCTAGGAATTCCCTAATTGCACCTCCGAACCCTCTAATGGCCCGTTGGTAGCCCCTAATTAGCACTAGGAAACCGAAAGCTCAACTTACGGAAATTGAACAAATTACGCAAATAGCCACCTGGACCCTGTAATTACCTCTAGGAAGCCACTAATTGCCTCTAGAAACGCCCTATTCACACCTAGGAATTCATTAATTACACCTCTTAACCCTCTTATTGCCCTTTGGTAGTCCCTATTTAGCCCTAGGAAACCCAAAGCTCAACTTACGCAAATGGCGCAAATTAAGCAAAAAGCGTAATTTATGCAAATAGCGCAAATTACGCAAATATCCAGCTGGACCCCCTAATTACCCCTAGGAACCCACTAATTGCCTCTGGAAACGCCCTATTCACACCTAGGAATTCCCTAATTAAACCTCGGAACCCTCTAATTGCCCGTTGGAAGCCCCTACTTAGCCCTAGGAAACCGAAAGATCAAATTACATTAATGGCACAAATTACGCAAATAATCACCTGGACCCGCTAATTACCCCTATGAAGCCACTAATTGCCTCTAGAAACGCCCTATTCACAACTAGGAATTCCCTATTTACACCTCGGAACGCTTTAATTACCCGTTGATAGCCCTTAATTAGCACTAGGAAACCCAAAGCTCAACTTACGCAAATGGCGCAAATTTATCAAATAGCGCAACTTCCTCAAATAGCCACCTGGACCCCCTAATTACCCCTAGGAACCCACTAATTGCCTCTGGAAACGCCCTATTCACACCTAGGAATTCCCTAATTACACCTCGGAACCCCCTAATTGCCTGTTGGAAGCCCCTACTTAGCCCTAGGAAACCGAAAGATCAAATTACGCTAATGGCGCAAATTACGCAAGTAGCCACCTGGAACCCCTAATTACCCCTAGGAAGCCACTAATTGCCTCTAGAAACGCCCTATTCACACCTAGGAATTCATTAATTACACCTCTTAACACTCTAATTGCCTGTTGGAAGCCCCTACTTAGCCCTAGGAAACCGAAAGCTCAACTTACGCAAATGGCGCAAATTAAGCAAATAGCGCAATTTACGCAAATAGCCACCTGGAACCAATAATTACCCCCAGGAAGCCACTAATTGCCTCTAGAAACACCCTATTCACACCTAGGAATTCCCTAATTGCACTTCCGAACCCTCTAATTGCCCGTTGGTAGCCCCTAATTAGCACTAGGATACCGAAAGATCAACTTACGCAAATGGAACAAATTATGCAAATAGACACCTGGACTCGCTAATTACCCCTAGGAAGCCACTAATTGCCTCTAGAAACGCCCTAGTCACACCTAGGAATTCCCTAATTACACCTCGGAACCCTCTAATTGCCCGTTGGTAGCCCCTAATTAGCACTAGGATACCGAAAGATCAACTTACGCAAATGGCGCAAATTATGCAAATAGCGCAACTTACGCAAATACCACCTGGACCCCCTAATTACCCCTAGGAAGCCACTAATTGCCTCTAGAAACGCCCTATTCACACCTAGGAACCCGCAACTTACGCAGAGGAACCCTCTAATTGCCCGTTGGAAGCCCCTACTTAGCCCTAGGAAACTGAAAGATCAAATTACACTAAAGGCGCAAATTACGCAAATAGCCACCTGGACCCCCTAATTAACCCTAGGAAGCCACTAATTGCCTCTGGAAACGCCCTATTCACACCTAGGAACCCACAACTTACGCAGAGGAACCCTCTAATTGCCCGTTGGAAGCCCCTATTTAGCCCTAGGAAACCAAAAGCTCAACTTACGCAAATGGCGCAAATTATGCAAATAGCGCAACTTACGCAAATAGCCACCTGGACCCCCTAATTAAACCTAGGAAACCACTAATTGCCTCTGGAAACGCCCTATTCACACCTAGGAACCCGCTACTTACACATAGGAACCCTCTAATTGCCCGTTGGAAGCCCCTACTTAGCCCTAGGAAACCGAAAGATCAAATTACGCTAATGGCGCAAATTACGCAAATAGCCACCTGGACCCTTTAATTACCCCTAGGAAGCCACTAATTGCCTCTGGATACGCCCTATTCACACCTAGGAGCCCGCTACTTACAACTAGGAACCCTCTATTTGCCCGTTGGAAGCCCTTACTTAACCCTAGGAAACCAAAAATCAAATTCCACTAATGGAGCAAATTAAGCAAATAGTCACCTGGAACCCCTGATTAGCCCCAGGAAGCCAGTAATTGCATCTAGAAACGCCCTATTCACACCTAGGAACCCACTACTTACGCCTAGGAACCCTCTAATTGCCCGTTTGTAGCCCCTACTTAGCCCTAGGAAACCGAAAGCTGAACTTACGCTAATGGCTCAAATTACGCAAATAGACACCTGGACCAACTAATTACCCCTAGGAAGCCACTAATTGCCTCTAGAAACGCACTATTCACAAGTAGGAATTCCCTAATTACACCTCGGAACCCTTTAATTGCCCCTTGGTAGCCCCTAATTAGCACTAGGAAACCGAAAGCTCAACTTACACAAATGGCGCAAATTTATCAAATAGCACAACTTCCGCTAATAGCCACCTGGACCCCCTAATTACCCCTAGGAAGATACTAATTGCTCTAGAAACGCCCTATTCACACCTAGGAGCCCGCTATTTACACCTAGGAACCCTCTAATTGCCCGTTGGAAGCCCCTACTTAGCCCTAGGAAGCCGAAAGATCAAATTACGTTAATGACGCAAATTACACAAATAGACACCTGGACCCGTTAATTACCCCTAGGAAGCCACTAATTGCCTCTAGAAAAGCACTATTCACAACTAGGAATTCCCTAATTACACCTCGGAACCCTTTAATTGCCCCTTGGTAGCCCCTAATTAGCACTAGGAAACCGAAAGCTCAACTTACGCAAATGGCGCAAATTATGCAAATAGCGCAACTTACGCAAATAGCCACCTGGACCCCCTAATTACCCCTAGGAAGCCACTAATTGCCTCTGGAAACGCCCTATTAATACCTAGGAGCCCGCTACTTACAACTAGGAACCCTCTATTTGACCGTTGGAAGCCCCTACTTAGCCCTAGGAAACTGAAAGATCAAATTACGCTAATGGAGCAAATTAAGCAAATAGCCACCTGGAACCCCTAATTACCCCTAGGAAGCCACTAATTGCCTCTAGAAACGCCCTATTCACACCTAGGAATTCATTAATTACACCTCTTAACCCTCTAATTGCCCGTTGGTAGCCCCTACTTACCCCTCGGAAACCCAAAGCTCAACTTACGCAAATGGCGCAAATTACGCAAATAGACACCTGGACCCGCTAATTACCCCAGAAAACCACTAATTGCCTCTAGAAAGGCCCTATTCACACCTAGGAATTGCCTAATTACACCTCGGAACCCTTTAATTGCCCCTTGGTAGCCCCTAATTAGCCCTAGGAAACGGAAAGCTCAACTTACGCAAATGGCGCAAATTTATCAAATAGTGCAACTTTCCGCAAATAGCCACCTGGACCCCCTAATTTCCCCTAGGAAGCCACTAATTGCCTCTAGGAACGCACTATTCACACCTAGGAATTCATTAATTACACCTCTTAACCCTCTAATTGCCCGTTGGTAGCCCCTAATTAGCACTAGGAAACCGAAAGCTCAACTTACACAAATGGCGCAAATTAAGCAAATAGCGCAATTTACGCAAATAGCGCAACTTACGCAAATAGCCACCTGGACCCCCTAATTACCCCTAGGAAGCCACTAATTGCCTCTGGAAACGCCCTATTCACACCTAGGAGCCCTCTACTTACAACTAGGAACCCTCTATTTGACTGTTGGTAGCCACTACTTAGCCCTCGGAAACCCAAAGCTCAACTTACGCAAATGGCGCAAATTAAGCAAATAGCCACCTGGACCCCCTAATTACCCCCAGGAAGCCACTAATTGCCTCTGGAAACGCCCTATTCACACCTAGGAATTCCCTAATTACACCTCGGAACCCTCTAATTGCCCGTTGGTAGCCCCTAATTAGCACTAGGAAATCGAAAGCTCAACTTACGCAAATGGCGCAAATTATGCAGATAGCGCAACTTACGCAAATAGCCACCTGGACCCCCTAATTACCCCTAGGAAGCCACTAATTGCCTCTGGAAACGCCCTATTCACACCTAGGAACCCGCTACTTACACATAGGAACCCTCTAATTAGCCCGTTGGAATCCCCTACTTAGCCCTAGGAAACAGAAAGATCAAATTACGCTAACGGCGCAAATTACGCAAATAGCCACCTGGACCGGCTAATTACCCCTAGGAAGCCACTAATTGCCTCTGGAAACGCCCTATTCACACCTAGGAATTCATTAATTACACCTCTTAACCCTCTAATTGCCCGTTGGAAGCCCCTACTTAGCCCTAGGAAACCGAAAGCTCAACTTACGCAAATGGCGCAAATTACGCAAATAGACACCTGGACCCCCTAATTACCCCTAGGAAGCCACTAATTGCCTCTGGAAACGCCCTATTCACACCTAGGAGCCTGCTACTTACAACTAGGAACCCTCTATTTGCCTGTTGGAAGAACCTACTTAGCCCTAGGAAACCGAAAGACCAAATTACGCTAACGGAGCAAATTAAGCAAATAGTCACCTGGACCCCCTAATTACCCCTAGGAAGCCAGTAATTGCATCTAGAAACGCCGTATTCAAACCTAGGAATTCATTAATTACACCTCTTAACCCTCTAATTGCCCGTTGGAAGCCCCTACTTAGCCCTAGGAAACCGAAAGCTCAAATTACGCAAATGGCGCAAATTACGCAAATAGCGCAATTTACGCAAATAGCGCAACTCACGCAAATAGCCACCTGGACCCCCTAATTACCCCTAGGAAGCCACTAATTGCCTCTAGAAACGCCCTATTCACACCTAGGAATTAATTAATTACACCTAGGAAACCTCTAATTGCCCGTTGGAAGCCCCTAATTAGCCCTAGGAAACCGAAAGCTCAACTTACGGAAATGGCGCAAATTACTCAAATAGCCACCTGGACCCCCTAATTACCCCTAGGAAGCCACTAATTGACTCTGGAAACGCCCTATCCACACCTAGGAACCCGCTAATTATTCCTAGGAACCCTCTAATTGCCCGTTGGAAGCCCCAAGTTAGCCCTAGGAAACCGAAAGCTCAACTTACGGAAATGGCGCAAATTAAGCAAATGGCGCAAATTACGCAAATAGCGCAATTTACGCAAATGGCGCAACTTAGGCAAATAGACACCTGGACCCTCTAATTACCCATAGGAAACCACTAATTGCCTCTAGAAACGCCCTATTCACACCTAGGAATTCCCTATTTACACCTCGGAACCCTCTAATTGCCCCTTGCTAGCCCCTAATTAGCACTAGGAAACCGAAAGCTCAACTTACGGAAATGGCGCAAATTAAGCAAATAGCGCAACTTACGCAAATAGCCACCTGGACTGCATAATTACCCCTAGAAAGCCAGTAATTGATTCTGGAAATGCCCTATTCACACCTAGGAACCTGCTACTTACACCTAGGAACCCTCAAACTGCCCGTTGGTAGCCCCTAATTAATCCTAGGAAAACGAAAGATCAACTTACGAAAATGGCGCAAATTACGCAAATAGCCACCTGGACCCCCTAATTACCCCTAGGAAGCCACTAATTGCCTCTAGAAACGCCCTATTCACACCTAGGAATTCCCTAATTACACCTCGGAACCCTCTAATTGCTCGTTGGTAGCCCCTAACTAGCACTAGGAAACCGAAAGCTCAACTTACACAAACGACGCAAATTAAGTAAATCGTGCAATTTACGCAAATAGCGCAACTTAGGCAAATAGCTACCTGGACCCCGTAATTGCCCCTAGGAAGATACTAATTGCCTCTGGAAACACCCTATCCACACCTAGGAACCCGCTAATTATACCTAGGAACCCTCTAATTGCCCGTTCGTAGCCCCTAATTAGCACTAGGAAACGGAAAGCTCAACTTACGCAATGGCACACAATACGCAGCTAGACACCTGGACCTGCTAATAACCCCTAGGAAGGCACTAATTGCCTCTGGAAATGCCCTATTCACACCTCGGAACCCGCTAATTACACCTAGGAACCCTTTAATTGCCTGTTGGAAGCCCCTAATTAGCCCTAGGAAACAGAAAGATCAAATTACGTTAATGGCGTAAATTACGCAAATATCCACCTGGACTCCCTAATTACCCCTAGGAAGCCACTAATTGCCTCTAGAAACGCCCTATCCACACCTAGGAACACGCTAATTACACCTGGGAACGCTCTAACTGCCCGTTGGTAGCCCCTAATTAGGACTAGGAAACCGAAAGCTCAACTTACACAAACGACGCAAATTAAGTAAATCGCGCAATTTACGCAAATAGCGCAACTTACGCAAATAGCTACCTGGACCCCGTAATTACCCCTAGGAAGCTACTAATTACCTCTGGAAACACCCTATCCACACTTAGGAATTCCCTAATTATACCTAGGAACCCTCTAATTGCCCGTTGGTAGCCCCCAATTAGCACTAGGAAACGGAAAGCTCAACTTACGCAAATGGCGCAAATTAAGCAAATAGCGTAATTTACGCAAATAGCGCAACTTACGCAAAAAGCCACCTGGACCCGCTAATTACCCCTAGGAAGCCACTAATTGCCTCTGGAAACTTCCTATCCACACCTAGGAACTCGCTAATTATTCCTAGGAACCCTCTATTTGCCCGTTCGAAGCCCCTAATTAGGCCGAGGAAACCGAAATCTCAACTTATGCAAATGGCGCAAATTATGCAAACAGTGCAACTTATGAGAATAGCCACCTGGACCGCCTAATTTCCCCTAGAAAGCCACTAATTGCCTCTGGAAACGCCCTATCCACACCTAGGAACCCGCTAATTACACCTAGGAACCCTCTAATTGCCCGTTGGAAGCCCCTAATTAGCACTAGGAAACCGAAAGCTCAACTTACCCAAATGGCGCAAATTATGCAAATAGCTAGCTGGACCCGCTAATTACCCATAGGAAGACAATAATTGCCTCTAGAAACGCCCTATTCACACCTAGGAATTCATTAATTACTCCTCTTAACCCTCTAATTCCCCGTTGGAAGCCCCTAATTAGAACTAGGAAACCGAAAGATCAACTTACGCAAGTGGCGCAAATTACGCAAATAGCCACCTGGACCCCCTAATTACCCCTAGGAAGCCACTAATTGCCTCTAGAAACGACCTATTCACAACTAGGAATTCATTAATTCCACCTCTTAACCCTCTAAGTGCCTGTTGGAAGCCCCTAATTAGACCTAGGAAACCGAAAGCTCAACTTACGCAAATGGCGCAAATATCGAAAATAACGCAACTTACGCAAATAGCCACCTGGACAACCTAATTACCCCTAGGAAGACACTAATTGCATCTAGAAACGCCCTATTCACACCTAGGAACCCGCTAATTACACATCGGAACCCTCTAATTGCCCCTTGGTAGCCCCTAATTAGCACTAGGAAACCGAAAGCTCAACTTACTCAAATGGCGCAAATTAAGCAAATAGCGCAACTTACGCAAATAGCCACCTGGACCTACTAATTACCCCTAGGAAGCCACTAATTGCCTCTGGAAACGCCCTATTCACACCTAGAAGCCCGCTAATTATTCCTAGGAACCCTCTATTTGCCCGTTGGAAGCCCCTACTTAGTCCTAGGAAACCGAAAGATCAAATTACGCTAATAGAGCAAATTACGCAAATAGCCACCTGGACCCCCTAATTACCCCTAGGAAGCCACTAATTGCCTCTAGAAACGCCCTATTCACACCTAGGAACCCGCAACTTACGCAGAGGAACCCTCTAATTGCCCGTTGGAAGCCCCTACTTAGCCCTAGGAAACTGAAAGATCAAATTACGCTAAAGGCGCAAATTACGCAAATAGCCACCTGGACCCCCTAATTAACCCTAGGAAGCCACTAATTGCCTCTGGAAACGCCCTATTCACACCTAGGAACCCACAATTTACGCAGAGGAACCCTCTAATTGCCCGTTGGAAGCCCCTATTTAGCCCTAGGAAACCGAAAGCTCAACTTACGCAAATGGCGCAAATTATGCAAATAGCGCAACTTACGCAAATAGCCACCTGGACCCCCTAATTAAACCTAGGAAACCACTAATTGCCTCTGGAAACGCCCTATTCACACCTAGGAACCCGCTACTTACACATAAGAACCCTCTAATTGCCCGTTGGAAGCCCCTACTTAGCCCTAGGAAACCGAAAGATCAAATTACGCTAATGGCGCAAATTACGCAAATAGCCACCTGGACCCTTTAATTACCCCTAGGAAGCCACTAATTGCCTCTGGAAACGCCCTATTCACACCTAGGAGCCCGCTACTTACAACTAGGAACCCTCTATTTGCCCGTTGGAAGCCCTTACTTAACCCTAGGAAACCAAAAATCAAATTCCACTAATGGAGCAAATTAAGCAAATAGTCACCTGGAACCCCTGATTAGCCCCAGGAAGCCAGTAATTGCATCTAGAAACGCCCTATTCACACCTAGGAACCCACTACTTACGCCTAGGAACCCTCTAATTGCCCGTTTGTAGCCCCTACTTAGCCCTAGGAAACCGAAAGCTGAACTTACGCTAATGGCTCAAATTACGCAAATAGCCACCTGGACCAACTAATTACCCCTAGGAAGCCAATAATTGCCTCTAGAAACGCGCTATTCACACCTAGGAATTCCCTAATTACACCTCGGAACCCTTTAATTGCCCCTTGGTAGCCCCTAATTAGCACTAGGAAACCGAAAGCTCAACTTACGCAAATGGCGCAAATTTATCAAATAGCACAACTTCCGCTAATAGCCACCTGGACCCCCTAATTACCCCTAGGAAGATACTAATTGCTCTAGAAACGCCCTATTCACACCTAGGAGCCCGCTATTTACACCTAGGAACCCTCTAATTGCCCGTTGGAAGCCCCTACTTAGCCCTAGGAAGCCGAAAGATCAAATTACGTTAATGACGCAAATTACACAAATAGACACCTGGACCCGTTAATTACCCCTAGGAAGCCACTAATTGCCTCTAGAAAAGCACTATTCACAACTAGGAATTCCCTAATTACACCTCGGAACCCTTTAATTGCCCCTTGGTAGCCCCTAATTAGCACTAGGAAACCGAAAGCTCAACTTACGCAAATGGCGCAAATTATGCAAATAGCGCAACTTACGCAAATAGCCACCTGGACCCCCTAATTACCCCTAGGAAGCCACTAATTGCCTCTGGAAACGCCCTATTAATACCTAGGAGCCCGCTACTTACAACTAGGAACCCTCTATTTGACCGTTGGAAGCCCCTACTTAGCCCTAGGAAACTGAAAGATCAAATTACGCTAATGGAGCAAATTAAGCAAATAGTCACCTGGAACCCCTAATTACCCCTAGGAAGCCAGTAATTGCCTCTAGAAACGCCCTATTCACACCTAGGAATTCATTAATTACACCTCTTAACCCTCTAATTGCCCGTTGGTAGCCCCTACTTACCCCTCGGAAACCCAAAGCTCAACTTACGCAAATGGCGCAAATTACGCAAATAGACACCTGGACCCGCTAATTGCCCCAGAAAACCACTAATTGCCTCTAGAAAGGCCCTATTCACACCTAGGAATTGCCTAATTACACCTCGGAACCCTTTAATTGCCCCTTGGTAGCCCCTAATTAGCCCTAGGAAACGGAAAGCTCAACTTACGCAAATGGCGCAAATTTATCAAATAGTGCAACTTTCCGCAAATAGCCACCTGGACCCCCTAATTTCCCCTAGGAAGCCACTAATTGCCTCTAGGAACGCACTATTCACACCTAGGAATTCATTAATTACACCTCTTAACCCTCTAATGTGCCCGTTGGTAGCCCCTAATTAGCACTAGGAAATCGAAAGCTCAACTTACGTAAATGGCGCAAATTAAGCAAATAGCGCAATTTACGCAAATAGAGCAACTTACGCAAATAGCCACCTGGACCCCCTAATTACCCCTAGGAAGCCACTAATTGCCTCTGGAAACGCCCTATTCACACCTAGGAACCCGCTACTTACAACTAGGAACCCTCTATTTGACTGTTGGTAGCCACTACTTAGCCCTCGGAAACCCAAAGCTCAACTTACGCAAATGGCGCAAATTACGCAAATAGCCACCTGGACCCGCTAATTACCCCCAGGAAGCCACTAATTGCCTCTGGAAACGCCCTATTCACACCTAGGAATTCCCTAATTACACCTCGGAACCCTCTAATTGCCCGTTGGTAGCCCCTAATTAGCACTAGGAAATCGAAAGCTCAACTTACGCAAATGGCGCAAATTATGCAGATAGCGCAACTTACGCAAATAGCCACCTGGACCCCCTAATTACCCCTAGGAAGCCACTAATTGCCTCTGGAAACGCCCTATTCACACCTAGGAACCCGCTACTTACACATAGGAACCCTCTAATTAGCCCGTTGGAATCCCCTCCTTAGCCCTAGGAAACCGAAAGATCAAATTACGCTAACGGCGCAAATTACGCAAATAGCCACCTGGACCTGCTAATTACCCCTAGGAAGGCACTAATTGCCTCTGGAAACGCCCTATTCACACCTAGGAATTCATTAATTACACCTCTTAACCCTCTATTTGCCCATTGGAAGCCTGTACTTAGCCCTAGGAAACCGAAAGCTCAACTTACGCAAATGGCGCAAATTACGCAAATAGACACCTGGACCCCCTAATTACCCCTAGGAACCCACTAATTGCCTCTGGAAACGCCCTATTCACACCTAGGAGCCTGCTACTTACAACTAGGAACCCTCTATTTGCCTGTTGGAAGAACCTACTTAGCCCTAGGAAACCGAAAGACCAAATTACGCTAACGGAGCAAATTAAGCAAATAGTCACCTGGACCCCCTAATTACCCCTAGGAAGCCAGTAATTGCATCTAGAAACGCCGTATTCAAACCTAAGAATTCATTAATTACACCTCTTAACACTCTAATTGCCCGTTGGTAGCCCCTAATTAGCCCTAGGAAACCCAAAGCTCAACTTACGCAAATGGAGCAAATTACGCAAATAGCGCAATTTACGCAAATAGCGCAACTTACGCAAATAGCCACCTGGACCCCCTAATTACCCCTAGGAAGCCACTAATTGCCTCTGGAAACGCCCTATTCACACCTAGGAATTCATTCATTACACCTAGGAACCCTTCAATTGCCCGTTGGAAGCCCCTAATTAGCCCTAGGAAACCGAAAGCTCAACTTACGGAAATGGCGCAAATTACACAAATAGCCACCTGGACCCTCTAATTACCCCTAGGAAGCCACTAATTGCCTCTGGAAACGCCCTATCCACACCTAGGAACCCGCTAATTATTCCTAGGAACCCTCTAATTGCCCGTTGGAAGCCCCTAATTAACCCTAGGAAACCGAAAGCTCAACTTACGCAAATGGCGCAAATTAAGCAAATGGCGCAAATTACGCAAATAACGCAATTTACGCAAATGGCGCAACTTAGGCAAATAGACACCTGGACCCTCTAATTACCCATAGGAAACCACTAATTGCCTCTAGAAACGCCCTATTCACACCTAGGAATTCCCTATTTACACCTCGGAACCCTCTAATTGCCCCTTGCTAGCCCCTAATTAGCACTAGGAAACCGAAAGCTCAACTTAAGGAAATGGCGCAAATTAAGCAAATAGCGCAACTTACGCAAATAGCCACCTGGACTGCATAATTACCCCTAGAAAGCCAGTAATTGATTCTGGAAATGCCCTATTCACACCTAGGAACCTGCTACTTACACCTAGGAACCCTCAAACTGCCCGTTGGTAGCCCCTAATTAGCCCTAGGAAAACGAAAGATCAACTTACGAAAATGGCGCAAATTACGCAAATAGCCACCTGGACCCCCTAATTACCCCTAGGAAGCCACTAATTGCCTCTAGAAACGCCCTATTCACACCTAGGAATTCCCTAATTACACCTCGGAACCCTCTAATTGCTCGTTGGTAGCCCCTAACTAGCACTAGGAAACCGAAAGCTCAACTTACACAAACGACGCAAATTAAGTAAATCGCGCAATTTACGCAAATAGCGCAACTTACGCAAATAGCTACCTGGACCCCGTAATTACCCCTAGGAAGCTACTAATTACCTCTGGAAACACCCTATCCACACTTAGGAATTCCCTAATTATACCTAGGAACCCTCTAATTGCCCGTTGGTAGCCCCCAATTAGCACTAGGAAACGGAAAGCTCAACTTACGCAAATGGCGCAAATTAAGCAAATAGCGTAATTTACGCAAATAGCGCAACTTACGCAAAAAGCCACCTGGACCCGCTAATTACCCCTAGGAAGCCACTAATTGCCTCTGGAAACTTCCTATCCACACCTAGGAACTCGCTAATTATTCCTAGGAACCCTCTATTTGCCCGTTCGAAGCCCCTAATTAGGCCGAGGAAACCGAAATCTCAACTTATGCAAATGGCGCAAATTATGCAAACAGTGCAACTTATGAGAATAGCCACCTGGACCGCCTAATTTCCCCTAGAAAGCCACTAATTGCCTCTGGAAACGCCCTATCCACACCTAGGAACCCGCTAATTACACCTAGGAACCCTCTAATTGCCCGTTGGAAGCCCCTAATTAGCACTAGGAAACCTCAACTTACCCAAATGGCACAAATTATGCAAATAGCTAGCTGGACCCGCTAATTACCCATAGGAAGACAATAATTGCCTCTAGAAACGACCTATTCACAACTAGGAATTCATTAATTCCACCTCTTAACCCTCTAAGTGCCTGTTGGAAGCCCCTAATTAGACCTAGGAAACCGAAAGCTCAACTTACGCAAATGGCGCAAATATCGAAAATAACGCAACTTACGCAAATAGCCACCTGGACAACCTAATTACCCCTAGGAAGACACTAATTGCATCTAGAAACGCCCTATTCACACCTAGGAACCCGCTAATTACACATCGGAACCCTCTAATTGCCCGTTGGTAGCCCCTAATTAGCACTAGGAAACCGAAAGCTCAACTTACTCAAATGGCGCAAATTAAGCAAATAGCGCAACTTACGCAAATAGCGCAACTTACGCAAATAGCCACCTGGACCCGCTAGTTACCCCTAGGAAGCCACTAATTGCCTCTGGAAACGCCCTATTCACACCTAGAAGCCCGCTAATTATTCCTAGGAACCCTCTATTTGCCCGTTGGAAGCCCCTACTTAGCCCTAGGAAACTGAAAGATCAAATTACGCTAATAGAGCAAATTACGCAAATAGCCACCTGGACCCCCTAATTACCCCTAGGAAGCCACTAATTGCCTCTAGAAACGCCCTATTCACACCTAGGAACCCGCAACTTACGCAGAGGAACCCTCTAATTGCCCGTTGGAAGCCCCTACTTAGCCCTAGGAAACTGAAAGATCAAATTACGCTAAAGGCGCAAATTACGCAAATAGCCACCTGGACCCCCTAATTAACCCTAGGAAGCCACTAATTGCCTCTGGAAACGCCCTATTCACACCTAGGAACCCACAACTTACGCAGAGGAACCCTCTAATTGCCCGTTGGAAGCCCCTATTTAGCCCTAGGAAACCGAAAGCTCAACTTACGCAATTGGCGCAAATTATGCAAATAGCGCAACTTACACAAATAGCCACCTGGACATACTAATTACCCCCAGGAAGCCACTAATTGCCTCTGGAAACGCCCTATTCACACCTAGGAACCCGCTACTTACACCTAGGAACCCTCTAATTGCCCGTTGGAAGCCCCTAATTAGCCCTAGGAAACCGAAAGATCAACTTACGCAAATGGCGGAAATTACGCAAATATCCAACTGGACCCGCTAATTACCCCTAGGAAGCCACTAATTGCCTCTAGAAACGCCCTATTCACACCTAGGAACCCCCTAATAACACTTCTGAACCCTCTAAATGCCCGTTGGAAGCCCCTACTTAGACCTATGAAACCGAAAGATCAAGTTACGGAAAACGCGCAAATTATGAAAATAGGGCAACTTACCGAAATAGCCAGCTGGACCCCCTAATTACCCCTAGGAAGCCACTAATTGCCTCTAGAAACGACCTATTCACACCTAGGAACCCCCTAATAACACTTCTGAACCCTCTAATTGCCCGTTGGAAGCCCCTAATTAGCCCTAGGAAACCGAAAGATAAATTAAGCAAATGGCGCAAATTATGCAAATAGTGCAACTTAGGGAAATAGCGCAACTTACGCAAATAGCCACCTGGACCCCCTAATTACCCCTAGGAAGCCACTAATTGTCTCTGGAAACGCCCTATTCACAGCTGGAATGCCCTAATTACACCTAGGAAAACTCTAATTGCCCGTTGGAAACTCCTAATTAGACCTAGGAAACCGAAAGATCAACTTACCGAAATAGCGCAACTTACGCAAATAGCGCAACTTACGCAAATACCGCAACTTACGTGAATAGCCTCCTGGCCCCCCTAATTATCCCTTCGAAACCCGTCTAATTGCCTCTAGAAATGCCTACTCCCAGCTGGAATAGCCTAATTACACCTAGGAACCCTCTAATTGCCCGTTCGAAGCCACTAATCAGCCCTGGGAAACCGAAAGTTCAACTTACATAAATGGCTCAAGTTATGCAAATATCGCAACTTACGCAAATAGCGCAAATAGCGCAAATAGCGCAACTCAAGCGAATTGCCTCTAGGACTCTCTAATTATCCCTTCGAACCCCTCTAATTGCCTCTAGAAAAGACCTATTGACAGCTGGAACCCCCTAATTACACCTAGGAACCCTCTATTTGCCTGTTGGCAGCCCCTAATTAGCCCTAGGAAACTGAAAGATCAACTTACGCAAATGGCGGAAATAGAGCAAATACCGCAACTCACCCGAATGGCCGCTAGGACACCCTTTATTATCCCTTTGAACCCCTCTAATTGCCTCTAGAAAAGCGTACTCACAGCTGAAACCCCCTAATTACACCTAGGAACCCTCTAACTGCCGGTTGGAAGCCCCTAATCAGCCCTAGGAAACCGAAAGTTCAACTTACCGAAATAGCGCAACTTACGCATATAGCGCAACTTACGCAAATAGCGCAAATACAGCAACTCACGAGAATAGCCGCTAGGACCCTCTAATTATCCCTTCAAACCCCTCTAATTGCGTCTAGAAACGCCTTATTCACAGCTGGAAGCCCCTAAATACACCAAGGAACCCTCTAATTGCCCGTTGGAAGCCCCTAATTAGCCCTAGGAAACCGAAAGATAAATTACGCAAATGGCGCAAATTAAGCTAATAGCGCAACTTAGGCAAATAGCCACCTGGACCCTCTAATTACCCCTAGGAAGCCACTAATTGTCTCTGGAAAAGCCCTATTCACAGCTGGAAAGCCCTAATTACACCTAGGAAAACTCTAATTGCCCGTTGGAAGCTCCTAATTACACCTAGGAAACCGAAAGCTCAACTTACCGAAATAGCGCAACTTACGCAAATAGCGCAAATACCGCAACTCGAGAGAATACCTGCTAGGACCCCCTAATTATCCCTTCAAACCCCTTTAATTGCCTCTAGAAACGCCTACTCCCAGCTGGAATCCCCTAATTACACCTAGGAACCCTCTAATTGCCCGTTGGCAGCCCCTAATTAGCCCTAGGAAAGCGAAAGATGAACTTATGCAAATAGCTCAAATTATTCAAATAGCGCAAATACCGCAACTAAAGCGAATAGTAGCTAGGACCCTCTAATTATCCCTTCGAACCCCTCTAATTACCTCTAGAAACGCCTTATTCACAGCTGGAACCCCCTAATTACACCAAGGAACCCTCTAATTGCCGGTTGGAAGCCCCTAATTAGCCATAGGAAACCGAAAGATAAATTACGCAAATGGCGCAAATTACGCAAATAGCGTAACTTAGGCAAATAGCGCAACTTACCCAAATAGCCACCTGGACCCCCTAACTACCCCTAGGAAGCCAATAATTGTCTCTGGAAACACCCTATTCACAGCTGGAAAGCCCTAATTACACCTAGGAAAACTCTAATTGCCCGTTGGAAGCTGCTAATTAGCCCTAGGAAACCGAAAGCTCAGTACGCAAATAGCGCAACTTACGCAAATAGGGCAACTTACGCAAATAGTGCAAATAGCGCAACTCAAGAGAATCGCCGCTAGGACCCCCTAATTATCCCTTCGAACCCCTCTAATTGCCTCTAGAAACGCCTTATTCACAGCTGGAATCCCCTAATTATACCAAGGAACCCTCTAATTGCCCGTTGGCAGCCCCTAATTAGCCCTAGAAAACCTAAAGCCCAATTTACGCAAATGCCGCAACTTACGCAAATAGTGCAACTTACGCAAATAGCGCAAATACCACAACTTACGCGAATAGCCACCTGGCCCCCCTAATTATCCCTTCGAACCCCTCTAATTGCATCTAGAAACGCCTACTCACAGCTGAAATCGCCTAATTACACTTAGGAACCCTCTAATTGCCCGTTGGAAGCCCCTAATTAGCCCTAGGAAACCGAAAGGTCAACTTACGCAAATGGTGCAAATACCGCAACTTACGCAAATAGCGCAAATACCGCAACTCATGCGAGTAGCTGCTAGGACCCTATAATTATCCCTTCGAAACCCTCTAATTGCCTCTAGAAACGCCTTATTCACAGCTGGAACCCCCTAATTACACCAAGGAACCCTCTAATTGCCCGTTGGAACCCCTAATTAGCCATAGGAAACCGAAAGATAAATTACGCAAATGGCGCAAATTACGCAAATAGCGCAAATTACACAAATAGCGCAACTTAGGCAAATAGCGCAAATATCGCAAATACCGCAACTTACGCGAATAGCCACCTGGCCCCCCTAATTATCCCTTCGAACCCCTCTAATTGCCTCTAGAAACGCACCATTCACACTAGGAATTCAACAATTACACCTAGGAACCCTCTAATTGCCCATTGGAAGCCCCTAATCAGCCATAGGAAACCGAAAGATCAACTTACGCAAATGGTGCAAATACCGCAACTCACGCAAATAGCTGCTAAAACCCTCTAATTATCCCTTCGAACCCCATAATTTCCTCTAGAAACGCCTACTCACAGCTGGAAGCCCTTAATTACACCTAGGAACCCTCTAATTGCCCGTTGGCAGCCCCTAATTAGCCCTAGGAAACCGAAAGATCAACTTACGCAAATGGCAGAAATAGAGCAAATACCGCAACTCACCCGAATAGCCGCTAGGACCCCTGTTATTATCCCTTCGAACCCCTCTAAGTGCCTCTAGCAACGCCCTATTCACACCTAGGAACCCCCTAATTGAATCTAGGAACCCCCAATTGCCCCTAGGAAGCCCCTAATTGTCACTAGGACCCCCTAATTACCACTAGGAAACCCGTAAACATCCTGGAACTCACCGAATTGACCTTGGGACTCATTAATTAACCCTAGAAACCTTCTCATTGTCACTAGGACCCACCAATTACGCCTAGGAGCCCCCTAATTTACCCTAGGAATCCCTTAACTGCATCTGGAAACCCCCTAATTGCCCCTAGGAACTCCCTAATTACCCTCAGAAACCCCCTAATTGCCCCTAGGAATCCCCTAATTGCCACTGAGACCCGCTATTTACTCCTAAGAACCCCCTTATTGCCACTTGGACCCTCTAACTACCCATAGGAACCCCATCATTGCCTCTAGGAACCCCTAGTTACAACTAGGAACACCTTAATTACGCCTCGGAAATCCCTAATTGCCTCTAGGAAGCCCCTAGTTGCCACTGAGACCCCCTAATTACCTCTAGGAGACCCCTCATTGCTCCCAGGAACCCCCAATTGCCTCTAGGAAGCCACTGGGAGCCACTAATTACCTGTCGGAACCTTCTAATTGCCACTGGGACCTCCTAATTACCCCTAGGAAACCCCTAAATATCCTGGGAAACGCCTAATGGAACTTTGGACCCCCTCATTAACCTTAGGAACACCCTAACTGCCACTGGGACCCCCTAACTGCCCATAGGAACCCCCTCATTTCCCCTCAGACCCTCTAATTACCATTAGGAACCACCTCATTACCCCAAGAAAACCCCTAATTGCCCCTAGGAACCACCTAATTGACTCTCGGAACCCCCTAATTGCCCCTAGGAAGCTCCTAATTGCCACTTGCACCCCCTAATTACCCCTAGGAATCCCCTAAACATCCCGGAGACCCCCTAATTGACCTTGGGACCCACTAATTAACACTAGAAACCTTCTCATTGTCACTAGGACCCACCAATTAACCATAGGAGCCCCCTCATTTTCCATAGGAATCCCCTAATTGCATCTGGAAACCCCCTAATTGCCCCTAGGAACTCCCTAATTACCCTCAGGAACCCCCTAATTGCCCCTAGGAATCCCCTAATTGCCACTGAAACCCCCTAATCTAGCTTTGGAACCCTAATTAACCCTAGAAACCTTCTCATTGTCACTAGGACCCCCTAATTACCCCTACGAACCCCTCTAATTGCCTCTAGGAAGGTCCTGTTTACATCTAGGAATCCCCTAATTACCCCTAGGAACCCCCTAATTTTCCCTAGGAATCCCCTAACTGCACCTAGAAACCCCCTAATTGCCCCTAGGAACCACCTAATTAAATCTAGGAATGCCCTAATTGCCACTTGCACCCCCTAATTACCACTAGGAAACCCCTAAACATCCCGGAGAAAAACCTAATTGACCTTGGGACCCATTAATTAACACTAGAAACCTTCTCATTGTCACTAGTACCCCATAATTACTCCTAGGAATCCCCTAATTGCATCTGGAAATCCCCTAATTGCCCCTAGGAACTCCCTAATTACCCTCAGGAACCCCCTAATTGCCCCTAGGAATCCCCTAATTGCCACTTGCACCCCCTAATTACCCCTAGGAAGCCACTAATTGCCTCTGGAAACGCCCTATTCACACCTAGGAACCCCCTAATTACACCTAGGAACCCTCTAATTGCCCGTTGGAAGCCCCTAATTAGCCCTAGGAAACCGAAAGCTCAATTTACCCAAATGGCGCAAATTGCGCAAATAGCGCAAATACCGCAACTCATGCGAATATCCGCTAGGACCCCCTTTATTATTCCTTCGAACCTCTCTAATTACCTCTAGAAATGCCCTATTCACACCTAGGAACCCCCTAATTGCCTCTAGGAACCTCCAATTGCCCCTAGGAAGCCACTAATTGTCACTGGGAGCTCCTAATTACCCCTAGGAACCCCCTAATTGCCACTCTAATTTTCCCTACGAACCCCTCTAATTGCCTCTAGAAACGCCCTATTCACACCTAGGAACGCCCTAATTGCCTCTAGGAACCCTCTAATTGCCTGTTGGAAGCCCATAATTAGCCCTAGGAAACTGAAAGCTCAACTTATGCAAATAGCGCAACTTCAGCAAATAGCGCAAATAGCGCAACTTACGCGAATAGCCACTAGGACCCCCTAATTATCCCTTCGAACCCCTCTAATTGCCTCTAGAAACGCCCTATTCACACCTAGGAACCCCCTAATTGCCTCTAGGAACCACCAATTGCACCTAGGAAGCCCCTAATTGTCACTAGGACCCCCTAATTACCCCTAGGAACCCATTAATTGCCCCTAGGAAGCCCCTAATTGTCACTGGGAGCTCCTAATTACCCCTAGGAATCCCCTAAACATCCCGGAAACCACCAAATTGACCTTGGGACCCACTAATTAACCCTAGAAACCTCCTCATTGTCACTAGGACCCACCAATTAACCATAGGAGCCCCCTAATTTTCCATAGGAATCCCCTAATTGCATCTGGAAACCCCCTAATTGCCCCTAGGAACTCCCTAATTACCCTCAGGAACCCCCTAATTGCCCCTAGGAATCCCCTAATTGCCACTGAAACCCCTAATCTAGCTTTGGACCCCCTACTTAGCCCTAGAAACCTTCTCATTGTCACTAGGACCCCCTAATTACCCCTACGAACCCCTCTAATTGCCTCTAGGAACGCCCTGTTTACACCTAGGAACCCGCTAATTACACCTAGGAACCCCCTAATTTTCCCTAGGAATCCCCTAACTGCACCTAGAAACCCCCTAATTGCCCCTAGGAACCACCTAATTAAATCTAGGAACGCCCTAATTGCCACTTGCACCCCCTAATTACCACTAGGAAACCCCTAAACATCCCGGAGAACCCTAATTGACCTTGGGACCCACTAATTAACCCTAGAAACCTTCTCATTGTCACTAGGACCCCATAATTACCCCTAGGAGCCTCCTAATTTTCCCTAAGAATCCCCTAATTGCATTTGGAAAACGCATAATTGCCCCTAGGAACTCCCTAATTACCCTCAGGAACCCCCTAATTGCCCCTAGAAATCCCCTAATTGCCCTTGGGACCCCCTAATTACTCCTAAGAACCCCCTTATTGCCACTTGGACCCTCTAACTACCCATAGGAACCCCATCATTGCCTCTAGGAACCCCTAGTTACACCTAGGAACACCTTAATTACGCCTCGGAAATCCCTAATTGCCTCTAGGAAGCCCCTAGTTGCCACTGAGACCCCCTAATTACCTCTAGGAGCCCCCTAATTGCTCCCAGGAACCCCCAATTGCCTCTAGGAAGTCCATAATTGCCTCTGAAAGCCATTAATTACCCGTCAGAACCTTCTAATTGCCACTGGGACCCCCTAATTACCCCTAGGAAACCCCTAAATATCCTGGGGACCGCCTAATGGAACTTTGGACCCTCTCATTAACCCTAGGAACCCCCTAACTCCCACTGGGACACCCTAATTGCCCTTAGGAACACCCTCATTTCCTCTCAGAGCCGCTAATTACCATTAGGAACCACCTCATTACCCCAAGAAATCCCCTAATTGCCCCTAGGAACTACCTAAATGCCACTAGGAACCCCCTAATTGCCTCTAGGAAAACCCTAATTGCCCCTAGGAAGCCCATAATTGTCGCTGGGAACTCCTAATTACCCCTAGGAACCCCCTAATTGCCACTTGCACCCCCTAATTACCCCTAGGAATCCCCTAAACATCCTGGGGACCCCCTAATTGACCTTTGGACCCATTCATTAAATCTAGGAACGCTCTATTTACACCTAGGAACCCCTTAATTACCACTAGGAACCCCCCAATTGTCCGTAGGAAGCCCCTAATTGTCATTGGTAGCCCCCAATTACCCCTACGAACCCCTCTAATTGCCTCTAGAAACGCGTATTCACACATAGGAATCCCCTAATTACACCTAGAAACCCTCTAATTACCCGTTGGAAGCTCCTAATTAGCCCTAGGAAACTGAAAGCCCAACTTACCCAAATAGCGCAATTTACGCAAATAGCGTAACTTACACATATAGCGCGACTTACGCAAATAGTGCGACTCAAGCGAATAGCCACTAGGACCTCCTAATTGCCCCTAAGAACTCATTAATTGCAACTAGGAACCGTATAATTAGTAATGGAACCACCTAATTACCTCTAGGAACCTCCTAATTTCCCCAAGGAAGCCCCTAATTGTCACTGGGAGCTCCCAATTATTCCTAGGAACCCCCTAATTGCCAATTGCACACCCTAATTACCCCTAGGAATCTCCTAAACATCCCGGGGACCCCTTAATTGACCTTGGGACTGTTGCCTTTCGTGAAAGGCGTGACGACCTGGTTCAAGAACGGCACGGCGGCCACTCCCAGGCCGCTCGGTCCATCAGCACGCAGACACCAATGTGGTGGACAGCAAATGGCGTTTTATTAGTGCGCAATACAGCTCTTTATACCCCAAATTATATCTTAGATTAGTGTAACTTCCGTCTGCTTACTTCATATACTAAACCCCATTGGCTATCTAGGGATGGGGGGCCCTGTCTTTCCGTACAACGCGAAATCTTCCGACCGCCGGTCCCTGGCTACATTGTTTCCACGGGCTGCGTTTTCCCACAATTCCCCCCTCCCTATGCCTAACTAAATTGCCTAAAATATAACTACCTTAAAAAATTCATGTATCAAAATCTTAAGACTTAAAACTTCTTAACCTTACTCTATGTTTTTATAGCAGCATCACTTACTGGAGATATCTTTACCTTATTTTATGTTTTTATAACAGCGTTAGTGTATCTCTTTAAACTAAATAGAAAACATAAGACATGTTAAATACGAGGTAGTTAGAGGGTAACAGGATAGGGCTGAGGATAGTTAATGAAAAACCTGAGCAAAAACTTTCTTAAAGCAATTGTTGGCGTCTCACCACCAAAATGTTCACCTTTTCCAGCCGGCTTTTGACACATGACACAAGCTTGTTAAATACACAGGGTCCAAAAATCAAAAATGCCACAATCGTTACGATCGGCCCTGCCAGGGTAGATATCAGGGCGGTTAGCCATGGTGAGTGGTTGAACCATGATAAAAACCAGTTTTCTTGTGCCTCTCGTTCCCTTCTCCGGTTTTCCAGTCCCTCCCTTAATTTGGCCATTGTGTCCCTCACTATCCCGGTGTGGTCCGCATAAACACAACATTCTTCTCCCAATGCTGCACATACTCCTCCCCGCTGTAAAAACACTAAGTCTAGCCCTCTTCTATTTTGCAAGACTACTTCCGACAGTGACCTAAGTGATTGTTCTAGGGCACTGATTGACTGCTCAATTCTAGCAAGATCCTCATCTACTGCCGACCTCAAGGCGCTAAATTCTTTGTTCTGTCGAGCTAAAGATGCCACTCCTGTACCTGTTCCCACTCCTCCTAAGATCATTAAAGTACCTAATGTTAGTGATAAAAGATCTTAGGGACTATGGTTACCCGGACACAATATTCGGAGGACTCACTGATCCTGTCCAATGGCACACATGGTGTAATTCCTGCGAGAGAGCAAACCCACTTAGTATTGTTAGCTGGCACTAACCACTTGGCAGGGGTCTTAATTTGGATCAACTTATCACACAGTTGTTCTTTGTCTTTTGGGACTTTACCTACACACATGCCTCTTCCCACCACCTGCTCTAACGTAATCCCGTGCTTCTCTGTGTCCCAATTACACTGAGCCGGATTTGCACTGTTCTCAAGTATGGGTGTGTCGCTGATTCCCACAGCCTCATAAAAGGGTGGCTTTACGCCGTAGCACAGCCAACAATGCTCTGTAAAATTTGGGTTAGTTTTGTTTAGTACCTGATAGCTAGCCTGCATCATTTTCCAGAGAGAGTTGTCACTAAAAGGATTGCTAGTGGGCATTACAGGTGCGATAGCTGTAAAGCTAGCCGTGACAACTTTTACATCGTACTGTGGGGGTACCATTGGGTTGAAAACCCGGTTAGGTCCGATTGATTGGGGTGCTTGGGGTAGTAGAAACCTACGGTACAATGGTCTCACATCCCCAGTGCCCACAGAAATAATACCCTGGATAGTGGCAACGGGTGTTGCCTGGATTTGAGCTTGGACACCAATATGTTCCCCATAACATGTCTTCATTGGGTGTTCCAAGCATGGGAAACAAGTCAAGCACCTTTACTGTAAATATTGGAGCACCTGCTGTTGTGTTTTCTCTTATCACTTGGTCTCGGCTTTGTAGGACCCACTTGAATGGCCGATGAGGGTGGTATCCTGACTTTGCCTGTGTTTTGGTGATTAGCCCTAAAATCAAGATCACACAAAGGCTTCGCAGCCCTCCCCCACGGGGGCTGTGTCGCTGCTGATTGGATTCTGCTAGTGTAGAGCTCTCAGGTGCAGACCGGATGCTTGTCGGCTTGTCATCCTCTTTTGGCAGCGGGATGTATGGATTACGAGGACGTCCGATGATCCAGTCCTGTAAACAAAAACTCACAGTTTTCATTAGTAATGCTAGCGTGGGTGATGGAACCCAATCGGCACATGCAATCTTTATTTTTTTCCAATCGGTGAAAGGGATGTTTTTCCCTTGCAGTCCCTTTTTATTTGGGATGGGAATGTTTTTGCTTTTGACTGTGTATATTCCCACTTCCTCCTCCTCCGAGTTTGAATCGGTAACCGGCCACTCATCCTGGCTGGTGTCCGATCCCAAGTCAGAGCTCGACTGACCGGCTACTTCCGGTTTCCAGTCTCTTTTTGTTGAGCTCCAGCCCCGCCCACTTCCTTTGCGGGCGGGCCGCTCCGAGCTCCGGTTTCGCCCACTGCCCTTGTGGACGGCCCCCTCCGAGCTCCGGTTTCGCCCATTTCCCTTATGGGCGGCCCTCTCCGAGCTCCGGTTTCGCCCACTGCCCTTGTGGACGTCCCACTCTGAACCCCGGTTTCGTCCACTGCCCTCGTGGACGGCCCACTCTGAACCCCGGTTTCGTCCACTGCCCTCGTGGACGGCCCACTCTGAACCCCGGTTTCGTCCACTACCCTTGTGGACGGCCCACTCTGAACTCCGGTTTCGCCCACTACCCTTGTGGACGTCCCACTCTGAACCCCGGTTTTGTCCACTACCCTTGTGGACGTCCCACTCTGAACCCCGGTTTCGTCCACTGTCCTTGTGGACGGCCCACTCTGAACCCCTTGGCTCATCCCCCCCTCCGGGCTTGCTCCCCGCCCGGCTTGGCGGGGGATTTGCCCTACGGGGGCATTTTTTCAGATAACGACTCCGGTTGGCTTTCTGCCCTTCGTTCCTGCTCCCGTCCTCCTCCGTCTCGCTCATGGTCCCATCCTCCTCCGTCTCGCTCCTGCTCCCGTCCTCCTCCGCCTCGCTCACACTCCCCTCACATTCTTTCACCTCCCCCCTCCTTCTGTGTGCACTTGCTGATACCAACTTTTCCTCCCTTTTACCACCACAGGCATTTTTACTTTGCCCCCCCCTTTTTTGCTCGGCGCCATTATAGGGCGCATAGGGCGGCGGTTCAGCCCGAGCCTCCTCGGACTCTGCTTTCTCCGCGGCGCCCCGAGCCTCCTCCGCCAACCCGCCCCAGAAGGACCGAGCTCGTTTCTGTCCCTCCGTAAGCGGGTCGGGGTCCGGGGACCGAGGGGACGCATCACCCTCCCTCAGCTCCACCACCCTTAAACCCTCCACAGACTCAGCAAAACCATCATCACCCGGGGGGTGCAAAGTCTGCGTGGCTGCCCCGACTCCCAACTTCGGGGTGTCCTGCAAGCAGTTCTTTGCCGCCCTCCAGGTCTCCTGCTCTTGTATCGCCTTCTGCAACGCCTGCACGACTTTCCCCCACGCCTTAAGGTGCTTCCCACAACTCGAGAGCATCGTCTCCTTAGCCAACGCTGTAGTGCATTTGTCCCACACCTCAGGGGGGAGAATATCCACCGGCTGATCAATGACCCCGATTTCCAAAAGCCTCGCAACGGCGAGAGTAAAATCTTTAGACTTACAATCTATCCCCCACTGCTTATGTAATTGCAATACGACCTTAACAAGGGCTTCCATCCTCCTTGTCGGTCCGCCCCTCCCCGCCGGGCTGGTCCTGCCGCTCCGGCCGCCGCTTTCCTGACTCCAGGTGAATTTCCCGATCCCAGGCGTGTTCCCGGGTTTCGGCACCACTTGTTGCCTTTCGTGAAAGGCGTGACGACCTGGTTCAAGAACGGCACGGCGGCCACTCCCAGGCCGCTCGGTCCATCAGCACGCAGACACCAATGTGGTGGACAGCAAATGGCGTTTTATTAGTGCGCAATACAGCTCTTTATACCCCAAATTATATCTTAGATTAGTGTAACTTCCGTCTGCTTACTTCATATACTAAACCCCATTGGCTATCTAGGGATGGGGGGCCCTGTCTTTCCGTACAACGCGAAATCTTCCGACCGCCGGTCCCTGGCTACATTGTTTCCACGGGCTGCGTTTTCCCACATGGGACCCGTTAATTAACCCTAGGAACCTCCTCATTTTCACTAGGACCCTCTAATTACCCTTATGAAACCCTCTAATTGCCTCTAGAAATGTCCTATTTACACCTAGGAACACCCTAATTAACCCCTAGGAATCCCCTAATTGACACTGGGACCCACTATTTACTATTAAGAACACCCTTCTTGACACTTGGACCCTCTAACTACCCATAGGAACCGCATAATTGCCTCTAGGAACCCCTAATTACACCTAGGAACACCTGAATTACTCCTCGGAAACCCCTAATTGCCTCTAGGAAGCCCCTAGTTGCCACTGAGACACCCTAATTACCTCTAGGAGCTCCCTAATTGCTCCCAGGAAAGCCCTAATTCCCTCTAGGAACCCCCAATTGCCTCCAGGAATACCATAATTGACACTAGGAGCCATTAATTACCCCTAGGAACCCCCTAATTGCCAATTGCACACCCTAATTACCCCTAGGAATCCCCTAAACATCCTAGGGACCCCCTAATTGACCTTTGGACACATTAATTAACCCTAGGAACACCCTATTTACACCTAGGAACACCCCAATTACCACTAGGAAGCCCTAATTGTCACTAGAAAGCCCCTAATTGTCACTGGGAGCCTCTAATTACCCCTAGGAACCTCCTAATTGCCACTTGCACCCCCTAATTACCCCTAGTAATCCCCTAAATATTATATTATATTTGGCAAATAGTGCGACTTATGCAAATAGCGCGATTCATGAAATAGCGCGACTCGCGAATATCCACTAGGACCCCCTAATTGCCCCTAGGAACTCCCTAATTGCCACTAGGAACCCCCTAATTGCTACTGGAAAGCCCTAATTACGTCTAGGAACCACCTAATTGCCCCTAGGAAACCCCTAATTGTCACTGGGAGCACCTAATTACTCCTAGGAACCCCCTAATTGACACTTGCACCCCCTAATTACCCATAGGAATGCCCTAAACATCCCGGGGACGCCCTAATTGACCTTGGGACCCATTAATTAACCCTAGGAACCTCCTCATTGTCACTAGGACCCCCTAATTACCCTTTGGAACCCCTCTAATTACCTCTAGAAATGCCCTATTTACACCTAGGAACCCCCTAATTGCCCGTTGGAAGCCCCTAATTAGCCCTAGGAAACCGAAAGCTCAACTTACACAAATAGGGCAACTTATGCAAGTAGCGCGACTTACGCAAATAGCGCGACTCAGGCGAATAGCAACTACTACTCCCTAATTGCCCTTAGGAACTTCCTAATTGCCACTAGGAACAAGCTAATTGCTACTGGAAAGCCCTAATTGCCTCTAGGAACCACCTAATTGCCCCTAGGAAGCCCCTAATTGTCACTGGGAGCTCCTAATTACCCCTAGGAACCCCCTAATTGCCACTTGCACCCTATAATTACCCCTAGGAATCCACTAAACATCCTGGGGACCCCCTAATTGACCTTTGGACCCATTAATTAACCCTAGGAATGCCATATTTATATCTAGGAACCCCCTAATTACCACTAGGAACCCCCTAATTTTCCCTAGGAAGCCCCTAATTGTCACTGGGAGCCCCTAATTACCCCTAGGAAACTCCTAATTGCCACTTGAACCCCCCAATTACCAATAGGAATCCTCTAAATATCCCGGGGACCCCCCTAATTGACCTTGGGACCCATTAATTAACCCTAGGAACCTCCTCATTGTCATTAGGACCCCCTAATTACCCCTACGAACGCCTCTAATTACCTCTAGAAACGCCCTATTCACACATAGGAACCCCCTAATTACACCAAGAAACCCTCTACTTACCCATTCGAAACCCCTAATTAGCCCTAGGAAACCGAAAGCTCAATTTACGCAAATAGCGCAACTTATGCAAATAGCGCGACTTACGCAAATAGCGCGACTCACGCAAATAGCCACTTGGACCCCCTAATAGTCCCTAAGAACTCCCTCAATGCCACTAGGAACCCCCTAATTGCTACTGGAAAGCCCTAATTTCCTCTAGGAACCACCTAATTGCCCCTAGGAAGCCCTAATTGTCACTGGGAGCTCCTAATTACCCCTAGGAACCCCCTAATTGACACTTGCACCCCCTAATTACCCTTAGGAATCCCCTAAATATCCCGGCGACCCCCTAATTGACCTTGGGAACCACTAATTAACCCTAGGAACCTCCTCATTGTCACTAGGACCCCCTAATTACCCCTACGAACCACGCTAATTGCCTCTAGAAGTGCCCTATTCACACCTAGGAACCCACTAATTACACCAAGAAACCCTCTACTTACCCATTCGAAACCCCTAATTAGCCCTAGGAAACCGAAAGCTCAATTTACGCAAATAGCGCAACTTATGCAAATAGCGCGACTTACGCAAATAGCGCGACTTCCGCGAATAGCCACTAGGACCCCCTAATTTTACCTAGGAACTCCCTAATTGCCTCTAGGAAGCCCCTAATTGCCCCTAAGAACCCGTTATTGCCACTTGGACCCTCTAACTGCCCATAGGAACCCCATAATTGCCTCTAGGAACCACTAGTTACACCTAGGAACACCTTAATTACACCTCGGAAACACCTAATTGCCTCTAGGAAGCCCATACTTGCTGCTGAGACCACCTAATTACAACTAAGAACCCCCTTTCTGCCACTTGGACCCTCTAACTACCCATAGGAACACCATAATTGCCTCTACGAAGCCCCAAGTTGCCACTTAGACCCCCTAATTACCTCTAGAAGCCCCTAATTGCTCCCAAGAACCCCTTAATTGCCTCTAGAAACACCCAATTGAATCTAGGAAGCCCGTAATTGCCACTGGGAGCCCCTAATTACGCGTCGGAACCACCTAATTGCCACTAGGACCCCCTAATTACCCCTAGGAAATCCCTAAATATCTTGGGGACCACCTAATGGAACTTTGGACGCCCTCATTAACCCTAGGAACCCCCTAACTGCCACTGGGACCCCCTAATTGTACATAGGAACCCCCTCATTTCCTCTCAGACCCACTAATTACCATTAGGAATCACCTCATTTCCCCAAGAAACCCCCTAATTGCCCCTAGGAACTCCCTAATTGCCACTAGAAAACCCCTAATTGCTACTGGAACCCCCTAATTACCTCTAGGAACCCCCTAATTGCCCCTAGGAAGCCCCTAATTGTCACTGGGAGCTCCTAATTACCCCTAGGAACCCTCTAATTGCCACTTGCACCCTCTAATTACCCCTAGAAATCCCCTAAACATCCCAGGGACCCCCTAATGGACCTTTGGACCTATTAATTAACCCTATGAACACCCTATTTACACGTAGGAAGCCCCTAATTACCACTAGGAACACCGTAATCACCCCTAGGAAGCCCTAATTGTCACTGGGAGCCCCTAATTACCCCTAGGAAACTCCTAATTGCCACTTGCACCCCCCTAATTACCCCTAGGAATCCCCTAAATATCCCGGAGACCCCCTAATTGACCTTGGGACCCATTAATTAACCCTAGGAACCTCCTCATTGTCACTAGGACCCCTTAATTACCCCTACGAACGCCTCTAATTGCCTCTAGAAATGCCCTATTCACACCTAGGAACCCCCTAATTATACATAGAAACCCTCTAATTACCCGTTGGAAGCCGCTAATTAGCCCTAGGAAACCGAAAGCTCAACTTACGCAAACACGGCAACTTACGCAACTAGCGCAACTTAAGGAAAAAGCGCAACTTAGGCAAATAGCGCATCTTATGCAAATAGCGCATCTTACGCAAATAGCACAACTCACGCAAATAGCCACTAGGACCCCCTAATTGCCCATAGGAACTGACTAATTGCCACTATGAACCCCCTAATTGCTACTGGAACCCCCTAATTGCCTATAGAAACCCCCTAATTGCCCCTAGGAAGCGCCTAATTGTCACTGGGAGCCCCTAATTACCCCTAGGAACCCCCTTATTGGCACTTGGACCCTTTAACTACTCACATGAACCCCATAATTGCCTCTAGGAACCCCTAATTACACCTAGGAACACCTTAATTATGCCTCGGAAACCCCTAATTGCCTCTACGAAACCCCTAGTTACCACTGAGACACCCTAATTACCTCTAGGAGCCCCCTAATTGCTCCCAGGAAACCCCTAATTGCATCTAGGAACCCTCAATTGCCTCTAGGAAGCCCCTAATTGTCACTGGAAGCTCCTAATGAACCCTAGGAACCCTCTAATTGTCACTTGCACCCCCTAAATACCCCTAGGAATCCCCTAAACATTTTGGGAACCCCCTAATTGACCTTTGGACCCATTAATTAACTCTAGGAACGTCATATTTACACCTAGGAACACCTTAATTACCACTAGGAACCACCTAATTGTCCCTAGAAAGCCCCTAATTGTCAGTGGGAGCCCCTAATTACCCCTAGGAACCCCCTAATTGCCACTTGCACCACTTAATTACCCCTAGGAATCCCCTAAATATCCTGGGGACCCCCTAATTGAGCCATTGACCCATTAATTAACCCTAGGAATTTCCTCATTGTCACTAGGACTCCGTAATTACCCCTACAAACCCCTCTAATTGCCTCTAGAAATGCCCTATTGTCACCTAGGAACCCCCTAATTACACCTAGGAGCCCTCTAATTGCCCGTTGGAAGCCCCTAATTAGCCCTAGTAAACTGAAAGCTCAACTTACGGAAATAGGGCAACTTACGCAAATAGGGCAACTCACGCAAATAGGGCAACTCATGCAAATAGCCACTAGGACCCCCTAATTGCCCCTAGGAACTCCCTAATTGCCACTAGGAACCCCCTAATTGCTACTGGAAAGACCTAATTGCCTCTAGGAAGCCCCTAATTGCCACTGGAACCCCCTAATTGCCCCTATGAACTCCCTAATTGCCACTAGGAACCCCCTAATTGCTGCTGGAACCCCCTAATTGCCTCTAGGAAGCCCTTAATTGTCACTGTTAGCTCCTAATTACCCCTATAAACCCCCTAATTGAAATTGCACCCCCTAATTACCACTAGGAATCCCCAAAAACATCCTGGGAACCCCCTAATCGACCTTTGGACACATTAATTAACCCTAGGAACGTCGTATTTAAACATAGGAACCCCCTAATTACCACTAGGAACACCCTAATTGTCCCTAGGAAGCCCCTAATTGTCAATGGGAGCTTCTAATTACCCCTATGAACCCGCTAATTCCAACTTGCACCTCCTAATTACCCCTAGGAATCCCCTAAACATCCCGGGGACCCCCTAAATAACCCATGGACCCATTAATTAACCCTAGGAACCTCCTCATTATCACTAGGACCCCCTAATTACCCCTACGAACCCCTCTGCCTCTAGAAACGCCTTATTCACACCTAGGAACCCCCTATTTACACCTAGGAACCCTCTAATTGCGCGTTGCAAGCCCCTAATTGCCCCTAGGAATCCCCTAATTGCCACTGGGACCCACTAATTACCCTTAAGAACCCCCTTATTGCCACTTGGACCCTCTAACTTCCCATAGGAACCCCATAATTGCCTCTAGGAACCCCTAATTACATCTAGGAACAACTTAATTACGCCTCGGAAACACCTAATTACCTCTAGGAACCCCCATACTTGCCGCTGAGACCCCCTAATTACAACTAAGAACCCCCTTATTGCCACTTGGACCCTCTAACTTCCCATAGGAACCCCATAATTGCCTCTAGGAACCCCTAATTACATCTAGGAACAACTTAATTACGCTTCTGAAACACCTAATTACCTCTAGGAACCCCCATACTTGCCGCTGAGACCCCCTAATTACAACTAAGAACCCCCTTATTGCCACTTGGACCCTCTAACTACCCATCGGAACCCCATAATTGCCTCTACAAAGCCCCAGGTTGCCTCTGAGACCCCCTAATTACCTCTAGGAATCTCCTAATTGCTCCCAAGAACCCCCTAATTGCCTCTAGGAACCCCCAATTGAATCTAGGAAGCCCATAATTGCCACTGGGAGCCTCTAATTACCCGTCGGAACCTTCTAATTGCCACTAGGACCCCCTAATTACCCCCAGGAATACCCTAAATATCCCAGGGATGGCCTAATTGACACATGGACACCCCAATTAACACTACGAACCACATAACTGCCAATGGGACCCCCTAATTGCCCAAAGGAACCCCCTCATTTCCTCTCAGACCCACTAACTAAACATACCCCAAACCGTAGCCCTAGGCCTAAACGCTAACCCTAACCCTAAACCCTAACCCAAACCCTAAGCCTAACCCCTAACACTAAACTAACCCTAACCCCTAACCCTAACCCTAACCTAACCCTAACCCTAAACCGTAACCCTAAACCTTAAACCTAACCCTAAACGTTAACCCTAACCCCTAACCCTAACCCTAATGGCACTAACCCTAACCAGAACCCTAACCCCTAACCCTATATAATATACCGTTAATCCTAGACAAAAACCTCTAAACATTAGACCTTAATCCAAGAAGCTAAACTATAAAGCCTTAACCCTAGAAGCTGCAGCCTTAATCCTAGATCCTAAACCCTAGACTCTTATCTATAATCCTTTAACGCTAGACACTCATTCCAAACGGCAGTCCATCAATCTTAGATACTAAACTCTAGAACTTAGAACCTTAAATGTAGACCATATATGCTTAACCCCAGATGCTGCACTCTATACCATAGACCGTTAGTCCTAGATGTAGAACTCTAGACCTTAACCCTAGATGCTAAACTATAAAGCCTTAACCCTAGAAGCTGAAGCCTTAATCCTAGATCCTAAAGCCTAGACGCTTATCTGTAATCCTTTAACGCTAGACACTAATTCCAAAAGGAGCACGCGGCAGTGCAGAGCAGAGAGCGGCAGCGGCCATCACAGGAAGTGGCGCGAGGGCAGGCGCGAGGGCAGGCACGGAGGGAGCAGCGGGTGCCTTCTCACAGCAAGAAAAGCAAACTAGTAGCTAGATAGATCATGGTCGCTACGCGGCCAAAAACCATAGTGAAGAAGAATGTGGGGACTCAGACAGAGCTCCCAAGCAGGCACGCAGCCGTGCAGGTCTCTGGCTGCAGTGAATGCCTGTGCCTGTGTCCTGGTTTTAGCCAGGATTAAGCCAATTTTTCTTTTCACTGATTTTTTTTTCCTTCAGTAAGCTTTCTTGTAACTAGCAACTGTGTGTTCTGCTAGGCTGATAAGACAGTGGAATGTTTTTCTAACTACTGAGGCTTCAAGGTTACACCTTCACTCCGCCGGCTCAGACACTATGGGGAGATCTCTGACCCCCCCCCGTGGGAGGCTGAGTTAGACAGACAGCAAAATTGGCCAAAGATATTCCATTCCATATATCTACGTAAGCTCAGAGGAAGGACAGAGATCTTAGAAGACAGCTTCCTTCTTCTTCTCGCCGCTCTCTTCCGTCCATGGCCGGCGTCCGGGGAGGACTCTGCTCATCCATCACCGCCGACCCTTAGGCTCGAGCTCTCCTGACCCTCATAACTCTCCGCTTTCTCCAGCAGCGGCTCCGGGATTTCTCGGGACTCTTGCCAGTTCAGGGGAGTGCTGTGGGAGTTGCTGGGGGTGGGGGGAGGTGAGAGGCTTTTGCCCATATCTGAATATATCTGTATATAATTGTATATATTTTCTTGTGTGATTCATTAGTGTTTTAATTAAAGCTGTGTAGTTTAGTTTTCAATCCAGCCAAGTCTCTCTCCTTTTCTCTCTCTCCTTCCCTGACTGGGTGGGGGGGGAGGGGATCGAGAGCATTGTTGTCGGACCTGAGTCAAACGGTGACAGCCTGGCACTGGTATCAGAGGGAACCAGTGACACCGCATGTGTGCGGTGTGAACAAGTAAATGATCTCCTCAGGCAGGTGGTTAACCTGACAGAGGAGGTTGAAAGACTGAGAGCCATTAGAGATTGTGAAAATGAAATAGATTGGTGGAGTCATACCCTGAGGCAGGGGCAGATCGAAGAGGTTGAGAAAGTGATGGACCCCCTCCCCTTCTGTCACCAGACAGATGGAGAGGACTTAAGAGATATTAAGGAATGGAAGGAGGTCCGACCTCGGAAAGGCAAGAAAAAAACCTCCCAACCCCTTCCACCCTCCCAATTGCCATTGAATAATAGATATGAGGCCTTGGAAATTCAGGGACAGGAAAATGAAGTTGGAGGGGTAGATTTATCTAGTGAAGCACCTAGGACTCATCAGTCACCTCGAGTCCTTAGGACTTCTTCAATCAGGAAGGAAAGGAGAGTAATTGTAGTGGGTGACTCCCTTCTGAGTGGGACAGAAGGGCCCATCTGTCAACCGGACCCATCCCACAGGTAGGTCTGCTGCCTCCCTGGGGCCCGGATTAGAGATGTTAAAAGGAAACTCCCTGATCTTGTGGGTTCCTCTGATTACTATCCACTGCTGATTTTTCAGGTTGGCAGTGATGAAATTATCACAAGAAATGTAAGGGCAATGAAGAGTGACTTCAGGGCCCTGGGACGGCTAGTTAGGGGGTCTGGTGCGCAAGTAGTGTTTGCCTCCATCCCTCCTGCAAGATTGGGTGGGGAGGTATATAGGAAGAGTTTCCAGGTCAATGAATGGCTAAGAGATTGGTGTCAAAGACAGGGTTTTGGTTTTTTTGATCATGGGCTGCTATATGAGACACCTGCCCTGATGGTGGCAGGTGGGATGCATCTGTCCCAGAGGGGGAAGAGGCTCTTGGGGCAGGACTTAGCAGGGCTCATTGAGAGAGCTTTAAACTAGATGTGAAGGGGGAAGGGGAGAAAACTGGGTTTGTTAGGGACAAGCACAAGAGGAATGTACCAGGGCCTAAAGGCAGATGGTCTAAGGAAGATTTAGTCCCACCAGTGGGCTCTGTTTGTTTCCTGAAATGCCTGTATGCTAATGCACGCAGCATGGGGAATAAGCAGGAAGAGTTAGAGGTCTGTGTGCGGGCTAAGGGTTATGACCTGGTAGCAATAACAGAGACATGGTGGGACAGGTCACATGACTGGAATGTGGCCATGGATGGTTATGTACTTTTTAGGAAAGATAGGGCGGGGAAGGGAGGTGGTGGAGTTGCTCTTTATGTGAGAGAGCAACTAGAATGTATTGAGTTTTGTGCAGGGACTGATGAGGGGCAAGTTGAAAGTCTGTGGGTAAGAATTAAGGGGCAGGCTGGTGTGGGTGATACAGTTGTGGGGGTCTACTACAGACCTCCTGACCAAGGCAATGAGGTTGATGAGGCTTTCTACAGGCAGCTGACAGTAGCCTCACAACTGCAGTCCCTAGTCCTCATGGGAGATTTTAACTACCCCGATATCTGCTGGAAGGCTCACACAGCCAGCCTTTCACAGTCTAGGAGGTTCCTCCAGTGCATTGATGATAACTTCTTAATGCAAATGGTGGACAAGCCGACTAGAAGAGGAGCGCTGCTGGATCTTGTACTAACCAACAAGGAGGGCCTTGTTGAAGCAGTGGTGGTCAGTGGCAGCCTTGGCTGCAGTGATCACGAGATGGTGGAGTTCAGGATCCTGTGAGGAAGGAACAGAATACCCAGTAGGACCAGAACCCTGGACTTCCACAGGGAGAACTTTGGCCTCCTCAATCAACTGTTAAGGGAAATCCCATGGGACAGGGTGCTGGAAGATAAAGGGGCTCAAGATAGCTGGTCAACATTCAAGGACCACTTCTTGCAAGCACAGGATCAGAGCATCCCAAGGGCTAGGAAATCTAGTAAGGGAGCTAGGAGACCAGCATGGTTAAAAAAGGAACTACTGGGCAAACTTAAGTGGAAAAAGAAAATCTACAGATCGTGGAAGGAGGGGCTGGTCACTTGGGAGGAATATAGGAATATTGTCAGAGAATGTAGGGAGGCAATTAGGAAAGCTAAGGCCTCCTTGGAACTTAACCTTGCAAGTCAGGTTAAGGATAATAGAAAGAGCTTTTTCAAATACATAGCTAACAAAACTAACACTAGAGGCAATATTGGCCCACTGAGGAATGAGGTGGGAGCCCTGGTGACAGAGGATATAAAGAAGGCAGAGGTGCTGAACACCTTCTTTGCCTCTGTCTTTACTCCTGCAGGATTTCCCCATGAGCCCCAGATTCATATAGCCCCAGAAGTAGTCAAGATAGGTGAGGACATAGTAGATGAGGATTGGGTTAGGGATCAGTTGAGTAATCTGGACATACATAAATCGATGGGTCCAGATGGAATGCATCCAAGGGTGCTGAGGGAGCTGGCTATAATCTTTTAACCCTAGACGCAAAGTCCAGACAGTAGTCCATTAATCCAAGATACTAAACCCTAGACCCTAGATCCTTAAACGTAGACCGTTTATGCTTAACCCTAGACGCTATACTCTATATCATAGACCGTTAATCCTAGATGCAAACCTCTAAACCCTAGACCATAATCCAAGATGCTAAACTATAAAGCCTTAACTCTAGATACTAAAGCCTAGACCCTAGACGCTCATCTATAATCCTTTAACCTTAGAAGCTAATTCAAGACGGTAGTCCATTAATCCTGGATACTAATCCCTACAACCTAGATTGTTAAACATAGACCATCAAGCCTTAAAATCTAAGGTCTAGGCTCCAGTGTCTAGGGTTAAGGCTTTATAGTTTAGCATATAGTCTTAAGGTCTAGGGTTTATAGGTTTGCATCTAGGATTAACGGTCTATGGTATAGAGTGCAGCGTCTGGGGTTAACCATATACCGTCTATGTTTAAGGGTCTAGGGTCTAGGGTTTAGTATCTAGGATTAAGGCTGCAGCTTCTAAGGTTAAGGCTTTATAGTTTAGCATCTTTGATTAAGGTCTAGAGTTTAGAGTTCTACATCTAGTACTAAGGGTCTATGGTATAGAGTGCAGCATCTGGGGTTAAGCATATACAGTCTACGTTTAAGGGTCTAGGATCTAGGGTTACGGCTCCATCGTCTAGGGTTAAGGCTTTATAATTTAGCATCTAGTCTTAAGGTCTAGGGTTTAGAGGTTTTCGTCTAGGATTAACAGTCTATGGTGTAGAGTGCAGCGTCTGGGGTTAAGCATATACGGTCTACGTTTAAGGATCTAGGTTCTAGGTTTTAGTATCTAGGATTAATGGACTACCGTTTGAAATTAGTGTCTAGCTTTAAAGGATTATAGATAAGCGTCTAGGGTCTAGGGTTTAGTATCTAGGGTTTAGGCTCCAGTGTCTAGGGTAAAGGCTTTATAGTTTAGCATCTAGGGTTAAAGTCTAGAGTTTAGAGTTCTACATCTAGGACTAATGGCCTATGGTATAGAGTGCAGCATCTGGGGTTAAGCATATACGGTCTACGTTAAAGGATGTAGGTTCTAGGTTTTAGTATCTAGGATTGATGGACTAAGGTTTGGAACTAGTGTCTAGCGTTAAAGGATTATAGATAATCGTTTAGAGTCTAGGGTTTAGTATCTGGGGTTAAGGCTCCAGCGTCTAATGTTAAGGCTTTATAGTTTAGCATCTAGTCTTATGATCTAGGGATTAGAGTTTTCTGTCTAGGATTAACAATCTATGGTATAGAGTACAGAGTCTGGGGTTAAGAATATACGGTCTACGTTTAAGGATCTAGTTTCTTGGGTTTAGTATCTGGGATTAATGGACTACCGTTTGTAGTTAGTGTCTAGCGTTAACAGATTATAGTTAAGCGTCTAGAGTCTAGGGTTTAGTATCTAGGGTTAAGGCTTTATAGTTTAGCATCTAGTCTTAAGGTCTATGGTTTCAAGGTTTGTGTCTAGGATTAACGGTCTGTGGCATAGAGTGCATCGTCTGGGGTTAAGCATATACGGTCTACGTTTAATGGTCTAGGGTCAAGGGTTTAGTATCTAGGTTTAGGCTCCAGTGTCTAGGGTTAAGGCTTTATAGTTTAGCATCTAGGGTTAAGGTCTAGAGTTTAGAGGTTTGGTCTAAGACTAACGGTCTATGGTATAGAGTGCAGCATCTGAAGTTAAGCATATACGGTCTACGTTTAATGATCTAGGTTCTAGGGTTTAGTACCTACGATTAAGGATGCAGCTTCTAGTTAAGGCTTTATAGTTTAGCATCTTGGATTAAGGTCTAGGGTTTAGAGGTTTGCGTCTAGGTTTAACAGTCTATGGTACAAAGAGCAGCGTCTGGGGTTAAGCATATACGGTCTAAGTTTAAGGATCTAGGTTCTAGGGTTTAGTATCTAGGATTAATGGATTACCGTTTGTAATTAGTGTCTAGCGTTAAAGGGTTATACATAAGCGTCTAGGGTTTAGCATCTAGGGTTTAGGCTCCAGCATCTAGGGTTAAGGCTTTATAGCTTAACATATACTCTTAAGGTCTAGGTTTTATAGGTTTGTGTCTACGATTAACGGTCTATGGTATAGAGTGCAGCGTCTGGGGTTAAGCATATATGGTCTACGTTTAAAGATCTAGGTTCTAGTATATAGGGTTGATGGACTAACGTTTGGAATTACTGTCTAGCGTTAAAGGACTATAGATAAGCGTACTGGGTTCAGGGTTTAGTATCTAGGATTATGGCTGCAGCTTCTAGGGTTAAGGCTTTATAGTGTAGCATCTAGGGTTAAGGTCTAGAGTTTAGAGATCTAAGTCTAGGACTAACGGTCTATGGTATAGAGTGTAGTGTCTGGGGTTAAGCATGTACGGTCTACGATTAAGGATCTAGGTTCTAGAGTTTAGTATCTAGGATTAAGGCTGCAGCTTCTAGGGTTAAGGCTTTATAGTTTAGCATCTAGGGTTAAGGTCTAGAGTTTAGAGATCTAAGTCTAGGACTAACGATCTATGGTATAGAGTGCAGTGTCTGCGGTTAAGCATATTCGGTCTATGATTAAGGATCTAGGTTCCAGGGTTTAGTATCTAGGATTGATGGACTGCTGTTTGGAATTAGTGTCTAGCGTTAAAGGTTTATAGATAAGCGTCTATGGTCTAGGGTTTAGTATCCAGGATTAAGGCTGCAGCTTCTAGGGTAAAGGCTTTAAAGTTTAGCATCTAGGGTGAAGGTCTAGAGTTTAGAGTTCCTAGAACGTGGACCATAGACAGTGGACCCTAGACCCTTAACCATAGACCTTAACCCTAGACCGCAGACCTTAGACCCTTAACCCTAGACCCTTAAACATAGATTGCTGACCCTAGATCCTTAACACGAGACCCTTAAACCTAGACTCTTAACCCTAGACCACAGACTCTAGACAGTTAACCCTATACCGCGCACCCTGGAACGCGGACCCTACACCCTTGACCCTAGATCTCTGACACCCTTAAACCTAGTCCGAGGACCCTAGGCCCTTAACCCTAGGCCCTTAACTCTAGGCCCTTAACCCTAGACCCTTAACCCTAGACCACGGACCCTAAACCCTTAACCCTAGACTCTGGACCCTAGACTCTTAACCCTAGAACTTAACCCTAGACCGCGGACCTTAGACCCTTAAACCTAGACCCTTCACCCTTGACCTTTAACCCTAGATCACGGACCCTAGACCCTTAACCTGAGACTGGAGACCATAGACCATTAACCTTAGACCCTTAACCCTTGACCCTTAACCGCAGACTGCGGAACCTAGACCCTTAAACCTAGACCCTTAACCCTAAACCCTTGAACCTAGACCCTTGAACCTAGACCACAGACCCTAGACCCTTCACCCTAGACCCTTAACCTTAGACGGCGGACCCTAGACCCTTAACCCTAGACAGCGGACCCTAGACCCTTAATACTAGATCGTGGACCCTAGACCCTTAACCCTAGACCATGGACCCTAGACCGCGAAACGAGACTGCGGACTCTAGAAAGCTGACCCTACACCTTTAACCCTAGACCACGGACTCCGGACTCTTAACCCTAGACCCTTAACCCTAGACCACGGACCCTAGACCCTTAATCCTAGACCCTCAATACTAGACCGCGGGCCCTAGACCCTTAACTCTAGACCGCGGACCCTAGACCCAGGATCATAGATCGTTAAACCTAGACCGCGGACCCTAAACCATGGACCCCAGACCACGGAGCCTAGACCCTTAACCCTAGACCGCGGACCCTAGACCATTAACCCCTAGACTTTTAACCCTAGACCGCGGACCCTAAACCCTTAACCCTAGACACTTAATGCTATACTGTGGAACCTAGACCCTTAACCCTAGACTGAGGACCCTAGACCCTTAATCCTAAACCGCGGACCCTAAACCATGGACCCTAAACCACGGAGCCTAAACCGTGGACCCTAAACCACGGAGCCTACACCCTTAACCCTAGACCATGGACCCTAGACTCTTAACCCTAGACCGAGGACCCTAGACCCTTAACTCTAGGCCCTTAACCTGTTGCCTTCGGAAAGGCAAGGCGACCTGGTTCAGGAACGGCACGGCGACCAACCCCTGGTCGCTCGGTCCATATGCACACAGACACCAATGTGGTGGATGGCAAAATGGCGTTTATTGCCATGCGGCATGGCATTATATAGCTTGAGTAACGTCACATCCGTTTTGCTTACATCACAGTCTATACACTATTGGCTGTCCCGAGGGGGGGGGGGAGGACCCTGTCTTTCCGTACAGCACGAGATCTTCCGGCCACCAGACCCTGGCTACATTTCCCCCCTCCCTATGCATAATTAAATTGGCTAAATATAACAGTTCTAAAAAACTACAGGTATAAAAATCCTAGATATAAAACATCCTGTTCCTATCTTAAACTTTATAACAATCTTAAAAATTTTAAACGTACAACGATCTCAAAAATATATACTGTAAACTTGAATAGAAAAATACAAGACATGTTGAACTGGAGGTAGTTTGGGGGTAACAGGGTATAAAAATATTCCTAGAGCAATTGTTGATGCTCTACCAACATGATGTTAACTGTATCTAACCGGCTCCTGACAAATGACACGAGTCTGTTCAGTATGCAGGGTCCAAAGATTAATGCTATCATGATCATTGTGATCGGTCCCATCAAGGTAGATATCAAGGTGTTCAGCCATGGTGAATGGTTGAACCATGCTGCAAACCAATCTTGTTGTGCCTCTTGTTGCCGGGGTGTGCAGGTTACGAGGACGTCTGGTGATCCGGTTCTGTGGATAAAAACTTACAGTTTTCATTAGTTTAGGTCAGGCTTAATAGACTTAAGCAGACACCACTTGACTTTCCCATCTTTTTTGACTGCAGCATACCCTCGCCCTGTAAGGACTAGCCTCCACCCTTGTTCCCATTCCCCTAGCTCATTTCTAATTATAACCAACGGGCCTTCTTCTAGCGCTCGAGCGCCCCAATGTTTTTGTGTAGGGCTATTCTTCTCTTCCCCCCTAGGAAATTGATTCAGTGCTAAAAGAGCAGTCGCTAGCAGGTGTGTTTGGTCTCCTGAGGGGATGACATTGACAAAACCCTCTGTCTTTGCCAGCACCTCTAATTTAGTTTTCAGGGTTTGATTTGCTCTTTCGACTATGGCTTGTCCTGTGCTATTGTATGGAATGCCATGTATTAGGGTGATACCCCATTTCAGAGCAAATGCCTGGACTGATTTGGAAACAAAATTTGGGCCATTGTCTGTTTTGATCTGACTAGGGATACCAAGCCATGCCATGACCATTATCCAATGCTGGATGGTCGCTTTGGAGTCGGTTTTGGGGTGTTGTGTGGCTACGATCATTCCGCTATAGGTGTCCACAGTTACTGCTAGCCACGCTCGAGGTTTCAGCAACTGACAGAGTGTAAAGTCTGTCTGCCACACTTCAGAGGCCTTGAGACCTCTGGGGTTGACTCCACTGGACCACAGTGGTGCTTTCTGACAGTGAGGACATGTAGCAACTACGTGTTTCGCATCGGTGACAGAAATCCCGCATTTCTTCGCTAGCGCTTTGGCCCCGATGTGAAGAGACTCATGTAACTGCCGGGCATCCCTTAGCGCCCACACTCCTTTTGCAGCGGCGTCTGCTTTGTCATTGCCAGTTTGGAAAAACCCTTTGACCGGGTTATGGCTGTTGACGTGGATGACCGATATGGTGCCCTCTCGATAAGAGAGTGCTTCTTCCAGCGTTAGGGCTACTGCTGATGTTGACACGCCGGGTCCTGACATGGCTAAGCAAAGCTTGGCCACGAACATCGAATCGGTCACTATGTTAAGGTGTTCCGTTGGAAACAGTCCACATGCCAGCACTATGGCCATCGCTTCTAGCTGCTGAACTGAAAGCGCACAATCGGTCATTTTGATGCAGTGCCATTCTTCTCCTGATTGCCACACTGCCGCTGCAGTTGAGGTTGTTGAGGATGCATCTGTGAAGACTGTTGGTCCCTGTTGGGGCCGGTCCATGATCTTCTGTGGGATGTCGATGTTGACGATTTCCAGCATTTGAGTCCAGGGGGTCTTTGCAGCGTACCGAACTTCTCCACCAAATCCGACAAGGGCTATAGCTAAATACTCTGACATGGTCACTGATTGTATTGGGAGCTGTTTGCGGAAGGGTAGGAATATCCTGGCAGGTTCG
This sequence comes from Apus apus, assembly GCF_020740795.1. Classification (NCBI taxonomy): domain Eukaryota; kingdom Metazoa; phylum Chordata; class Aves; order Apodiformes; family Apodidae; genus Apus; species Apus apus. The sequence goes on along the minus strand of NW_026248850.1, from coordinate 240,841 downwards.
ATGCCTAGGTGTCTTAGGGCGAGCTTTCTACCTTTCATGATGAGATTGCCAAGGCACTCGACTCCTGGAGAGAATGCACGTGATGGCTTTCCTAGGACTATCCATTGTATTGGCTGGGCTTTTTCAGGTGGCCCCTGGGCCAGTGTCCATACTCCCCCTCCCTTTGTGAAATGTACGTACAGGTCGAGTGGAACACCTGGGTTCCACCTGGCAAGCGTGCTTGATGATACCTGTTTCTCGATGAAATCGAGGGAGTTCATTGCTTCTGTTGTCAGAGTTTTTTGTTCCCGTGAGTTCTTTCCTTTTAGAAGATCATGCAGGGGGGCCATGATTTCATGGACCCGCAGGCCCTGGGCCTGCACCTGGGGGGTGATCATTGTTGGGTCTTTACCCATCAGCCGCTGCAGTGTGGAGCCGTAGAGTGGGTGGTCTGCCCCGGTCACCTGGGCTAGTTGCCTTGTACAGTGGTCCTCCCATTCTTGTTTAAACACAAACATCCCTGCTCCGTCAAAGATCATTCTACAGGCTTGACTTATATCAAATGGGAGCAGATCATCTCCCCCAAAAAGGCCATCTATGAGGCTGGTGACCATAGCAGAATTGAGTCCTTTGTCCGCAATTGCCTTAATAATTTTATGTATGTCCTTAAGGTTTATTGGTGAAAAGACCCTTTGTCCCCCCTCCGTTAGCCGGACCGGGAATGCTAGTGTGGTTGGTGGGACCAAATCAGCACACGCAATTTTTATTCCTCTCCAATCAGTGAAAGGGAATTCTTCCCCTCGCAGTCCTTTTTTATTTCGGATTTTATTTTTATTTTTATTTTGGATGGGAATATATTTGCTTTTGACTATATTTATTCCCATTTCCTCCTCCTCTGAAGTTGAATCCGTTGCAAACTCCTCGCTCCAGTCCGTGTCTGACCCGAAGTCAGAGCTCGACTGACCGGCCGCTTCCGGTTGCCAGTGCCCTTTTGTCGGGCTCCAGCCCCGCCCCCTTCCGTCATGGGCGGTCGGGCTCCGGCCCCGCCCACCTCCTCTGCGAGTGGGAGGTTCCCTCCCTCCTGGCTCACCCCGCCCCCTGCGGGGCGGGCTGTTTGCCCTATAAGGCGGGTGGCTCTGATTGGCTCCGCCCTTTGCTCACGCCCCCCTCCCCCTGCCACTCGCGCACGCCCATCGATGCCTGCGCCTCCTCCCCGCCCCCGCCACGTGCGCCTTCGCCCCGCTCCCTCCTCTTGCGCTCGGCACCATCTCGGGGCGCACGTGGCGGCGGTTCAGCCCAGAGCTCCTCAGACCCCGGTATCTCCGCGGCGCCCCTGGCCTCCTCGGCCAGCCCGCGCCAAAAGGATACGGCTCGTCTAAGCCTCTCTGTGAGCGGGTCGGGCTCCGGGGACCGTGGGGGGTCCGGAGACCGTGGGGGCTCCGGGGACCGTGGGGCCGCACCGCCCCCCCGCCGATCGGGGCTGGGGCTGCGCGGGGGGGTCAAAGCGGGCAGAGATTCCAATGTTTTTGTTTCGCCTCCCTCCGGATCCCCGGGCTCGGCGGAATCGTCACCGCCCAGGGGGTGCAAGGTCTGTGTGGCCGCCCCGACTCCCAGTTTCAGGGTGACCTTTAAACAATTCTTTGCCTCCCTCCAGGTCTCCTGTTCTCGTAGGGCTTTCTCCAGGGCCTGCATGACCCTCCCCCACGATTTCAGGTTTTTTCCACTACCCGAAGACATCGTCTCCTTGGCTAAAGCTTTAGTACATTTGTCCCACACCTCAGGGTGGAGAATATCCACCGGCTGGTCAATGACCCCGGTTTGCAAAAGTCTTGCAATAGCAAGAGTAAAATCTTTGGGCTTACAATCAATCCCCCACTGCTTATGTATTTGTAATACGACCTTCACAAGGGTTTCTATTTCGATCTTCACGAGTGCCTCAATCCTCGTTGGTCCCGGAGCGTCCTCCTCCTTGTTGGTCCGGGGCGTCCGCTGGGCTGGTTTTACTGCTCCGGCCGCCGTTCACCAGATTCCAGGCGATTTCCCGATTCGGGGCGAGATCCCTCGATTCCTGGGTTTCGGCACCACTTGTTGCCTTCGGAAAGGCAAGGCGACCTGGTTCAGGAACAGCACGGCGACCAAGCCCTGGTCGCTCGGTCCATATGCACACAGACACCAATGTGGTGGATGGCAAAATGGCGTTTATTGCCATGCGGCATGGCATTATATAGCTTGAGTAACGTCACATCCGTTTTGCTTACATCACAGTCTATACACTATTGGCTGTCCCGAGGCGGGGGGGAGGACCCTGTCTTTCCGTACAGCACGAGATCTTCCAGCCACCAGACCCTGGCTACATTAACCCTAGACTCTTCATCCTAGACCGCGGACCCTAGACCCTTAACCCTAGATCCTTAAACCTAGACAGTGGACCCTAGACCCTTCAACCTAGACCCTTCATCCTAAACTTTTCACCCTAGACCGCGGACCGAGACCGTGGACACTAGAAAGCTGACCCTAGACCCGTAACCCTAGACCGCGGACCCTAGACCCTAAACCCTAGACCCTAAACCCTAGACCCTTAACCCTAGACCATGGACCCTAGACCGCGAAACGAGACCACGGACCCTAGAAAGCTGACCCTACACCTTTAACCCTAGACTGCGGACTCTGGACTCAACTCTAGACCCTTCACCCTAGACCGCGGATCTTATACCCTTAACCGTAGAAAGTGGACTCTAGACCCTTAACCCTAGACCGTGAACTCTAGACCCTTAACCCTAGACCGTGGACCCTAGACACTTAACACTAGACTGCCGACACTAGACCCTTAACTGTAGACCGCGGACCCTGGACCCTTTATCCTAGACCCTCAACACTAGACCGTGGGCCTTAGACCCTTAATCCTAGGCTGCGGACCCTAGACCACGGACCCTGGACCACAGACCCTAGACCACGGACCGAGACCGCGGACACTAGAAAGCTGACCCTAGACCCTTAACCCTAGACTGCGGACTCTGGACTCTTAACCCTAGACCCTTAGCCCCAGACCGCGGGTCCTATACCCTTAACTGTAGACCGCGGACACTAGACCGTGGACCCTAAACCCTTAAACCTAGACAGCAGACCCTAAACCCTTAACCCTAGACACTTAACGCTATACCGTGGACCCTAGACCCTTAACCCTAGACTGAGAACCATAGATCCTTAACCCTAAACCGCGGACCCTAAACCATGGACCCTAGACCACGGAGCCTAGACCCTTAACTCTAGACTGCGGACCCTAGACCCTTAACCCTAGACCACAGACCCTAGACCGTTCACCCTAAACTTTTCACCCTAGACCGCGGGCCCTAGACTGCGGACAGAGACCTTGGACACTAGAAAGCTGACCCTAGACCCGTAACCCTAGACCGTGGACTCTGGACCCTTAACCCTAGACCGCGGATCTCATACCCTTAACTGTAGAAAGCGGACACTAGACCCTTAACCCTAGACCCTCAACGCTAGACCGCGGAAACCTAGACCACGGACCCTAGACCCTTAACCCTAGACCGCGGATCCTAGACACTTAACACTGGACTGCCTACACTAGACCCTTAACCCTAGACCGCGGACCCTAGACCCTTAATCCTAGACCCTCAACAGTAGACCACGGACCCTAGACCCTTAACCCTCGACCACGGACCCTAGACCACGGACATCAGAGGACGGAACCTAGACCACGGACCCTAGAGCGCAGACAGAGACCGCGGACCCTAGAAAGCTGACCCTAGACCCTTAACCCTAGATCGCGGACTCTGGACTCTTAACCCTAGACCCTTAACCCTAGACTGTGGACCCTAGACACTTAACACTAGACTGCCGACACTAGACCCTTAACCGTAGACCGCGGACCCTAGACCCTTTATCCTAGACCCTCAACACTAGACCGTGGGCCTTAGACCCTTAATCCTAGGCCGCGGACCCTAGACTGAGGACCCTAGACCGCGGACCCTGGACCACAGACCCTAGACCGCGGACCGAGACCACGGACACTAGAAAGCTGACCGTAGACCCTTAACCCTAGATCGTGGACTCTGGACTCTTAACCCTAGACCCTTAACCCTAGACCGCGGGTCCTATACCCTTAACCCTAGACCGCGGACCCTAGACTGCCGACCCTAGACCCTTAACCCTAGACCCTTAACCCTAGACTGTGGACCCTAGACCCTTAACCCTAGACCGCAGGCCCTAGACCCTTAAACCTAGACCGTGGACCCTAGACCCTTCATCCTAGACTCCAGACCCTAGACCCTTAACCCTTAACCCTAGACTGCAAACCCTACACATACGGATTCTTAAAAAGCTGACCCTAGACCCTTGACCCTAGAGCATTAAACCTAGACAGAGGACCCTAGACCCTTCACCCTAGACCCTTCACCCTAAACTCTTCACCCTAGACTTCGGACCAAGACTGCGGACCCTAGAAAGCTGACCCTAGACCCGTAACTCTAGGCCACTGACCCTCCACCCTCAACACTTGACCCTCAACACTAGACCGTGGAACTAGATGGCGGACCCTATACCCTTAACCCTAGACCGCGGACCCTAGACTCTTAACCCTAGACTGAGGACCCTAGACCCTTAACCCTAAACCGTGGACCGAAGACCATGGAGCCTAGACCCTTAACTCTAGACCGCGGACCCTAGGCCATGGAAGCTAGACTGTGGACCCTAGACTCTTTACCCTAGACCCTTAACCATAGACCGCAGATCCTATATCCTTAACACTAGACCCTTAACACTAAACCGCGGACCCTAGAAAGCTGACCCTAGACCCTTAACCCTAGACCGCGGATCCTATACCCTTAACCCTAGACCGCGGACACTAGACTGCGGACCCTAGACCCTTAACCCTAGACCCTTAACCCTAGACCCTTGTCCCTAGACCCTTAACCCTCGACCCTTAACTCTAGACCGTGGACTCTAGAACCTTAAGCCTAGACCCTTAACCCTAGACCGTGGACCCTAGACCCTTAACCCTAGACCACGGACCCTAGACTCTTAACCCTAGACCCTTAACCCTAGACCGAGGACCCTACACTACGGACCCTTAAACAGCTGACCCTTGACCCTAGACCCTTGACGCTAGACCGTGGACCCTGGACCCTTCATCCTAGACCGCAGACCCTAGACCCTTAACCCTAGACTGCGAACCCTACACATACGGACCCTTAAAAAGCTGACCGTAGACCCTTGACCCTAGACCCCTGACACTAGACCCTTAACCCTAGACCCTTAACCCTAGAGCCTTAAACCTAGACAGCGGACCCTAGACCCTTCACCCTAGGCTTTTCACCCTAAACTCTTCACCCTAGACCGCGGACCCTAGACCGCGGACCGAGACCGCGGACCCTAGAAAGCTGACCCTACACCTTTAACCCTAGACCGCGGACCCTGGACCCTTAACCCTAGACCCTTAACCCTAGAACGCAGACCCTAGACCCTTAACCCTCGACCGTGGACCCTAGACCACAGACCCTAGAGGACGGAACCTAGACCACGGACCCTAGACCGCAGACCAAAACCGTGGACCCTAGAAAGCTGACCCTAGACCCTTAACCCTAGATTGCGGACTCTGGACTCTTAACCCTAGACCCTTAACCCTAGACCACGGATCCTATACCCTTAACCGTAGATCGCGGACCCTAGACCGCGGACCCTAGACGGTGGACCCTAGACCCTTAATCCTAGACCCTTAACCCTATACCGCAGGCCCTAGACCCTTAACCTTAAACCTCAGGCCCTAGACCCTTAAACCTAGACCACGGACCCTAGACCCAGGACCATAGACCGTTAACCCTAGACCGCGGACCCTGGACCATTAACCCTTCGACCCTTAATCCTAGACTTTTAACACAAGACCGCAGATGCTAGACCCTTAACCCTAGACCCTTAACGCTATACCGCGGAACCTAGATCCTTAACTCTAGACCGCAGACCCTAGACCCTTCACCCTAGACCCTTAACCCTAGACCGTGAACCCTACACTATGGACCCTTAAACAGCTGACCCTAGAACCTTAACTGTAGACCGCGGACACTAGACCGCTGACCCTAGACCCTTAACCCTAGACTGCGGACCCTAGACCCTTCACCCTAGACCCTTCACCCTAAACTCTTCACCCTAGACCGCGGATCGAGACCGCGGACACTAGAAAGCTGACCCTAGACCCGTAACCCTAGACCGTAGACTCTGAACCCTTAAACCTAGACCGCGGGCCCTAGACTCTTAACCTAGACTGTGGACCTTAGACCCTTAACCCTAGACCATGGACCCTAGACCCTTAACCCTAGACCATGGACCCTAGACCCTCAACACTAGACGGTGGACCCTAGATCCTTAATCCTAGGCCACGAACCCTAGACCCTTAACCCTCGACCACGGACCCTAGACCACGGACATCAGAGGACGGAACCTAGACCACGGACCCTAGACCGCGGACCGAAACCGCGGACACTAGAAAGCTGACCCTAGACCCTTAACCCTAGATCGCGGACTCTGGACTCTTAACCCTAGACCCTTAACCCTAGACTGTGGACCCTAGACACTTAACACTAGACTGCCGACACTAGACCCTTAACCGTAGACCGCGGACCCTAGACCCTTTATCCTAGACCCTCAACACTAGACCGTGGGCCTTAGACCCTTAATCCTAGGCCGCGGACCCTAGACTGAGGACCCTAGACCGCGGACCCTGGACCACAGACCCTAGACCGCGGACCGAGACCACGGACACTAGAAAGCTGACCGTAGACCCTTAACCCTAGATCGTGGACTCTGGACTCTTAACCCTAGACCCTTAACCCTAGACCGCGGGTCCTATACCCTTAACCCTAGACCGCGGACCCTAGACGGCCGACCCTAGACCCTTAACCCTAGACCCTTAACCGTAGACTGTGGAACCTAGACCCTTAACCCTAGACCGCAGGCCCTAGACCCTTAAACCTAGACCGTGGACCCTAGACCCTTCATCCTAGACTCCAGACCCTAGACCCTTAACCCTTAACCCTAGACTGCAAACCCTACACATACGGATTCTTAAAAAGCTGACCCTAGACCCTTGACCCTAGAGCATTAAACCTAGACAGAGGACCCTAGACCCTTCACCCTAGACCCTTCACCCTAAACTCTTCACCCTAGACTTCGGACCAAGACTGCGGACCCTAGAAAGCTGACCCTAGACCCGTAACTCTAGGCCACTGACCCTCCACCCTCAACACTTGACCCTCAACACTAGACCGTGGAACTAGATGGCGGACCCTATACCCTTAACCCTAGACCGCGGACCCTAGACTCTTAACCCTAGACTGAGGACCCTAGACCCTTAACCCTAAACCGTGGACCGAAGACCATGGAGCCTAGACCCTTAACTCTAGACCGCGGACCCTAGGCCATGGAAGCTAGACTGTGGACCCTAGACTCTTTACCCTAGACCCTTAACCATAGACCGCAGATCCTATATCCTTAACACTAGACCCTTAACACTAAACCGCGGACCCTAGAAAGCTGACCCTAGACCCTTAACCCTAGACCGCGGATCCTATACCCTTAACCGTAGACCGCGGACACTAGACTGCGGACCCTAGACCCTTAACCCTAGACCCTTAACCCTAGACCCTTAACCCTAGACCCTTAACCCTCGACCCTTAACTTTAGACCGTGGACTCTAGAACCTTAAGCCTAGACCCTTAACCCTAGACCGTGGACCCTAGACCCTTAATCCTAGACCACGGACCCTAGACTCTTAACCCTAGACCCTTAACCCTAGACCGCGGACCCTACACTACGGACCCTTAAACAGCTGACCCTTGACCCTAGACCCTTGACGCTAGACCGTGGACCCTGGACCCTTCATCCTAGACCGCAGACCCTAGACCCTTAACCCTAGACTGCGAACCCTACACATACGGACCCTTAAAAAGCTGACCGTAGACCCTTGACCCTAGACCCCTGACACTAGACCCTTAACCCTAGACCCTTAACCCTAGACCCTTAAACCTAGACAGCGGACCCTAGACCCTTCACCCTAGGCTTTTCACCCTAAACTCTTCACCCTAGACCGCGGACCCTAGACCGCGGACCGAGACCGCGGACCCTAGAAAGCTGACCCTACACCTTTAACCCTAGACCGCGGACCCTGGACCCTTAACCCTAGACCCTTAACCCTAGAACGCAGACCCTAGACCCTTAACCCTAGACCGTGGACCCTAGACCACAGACCCTAGAGGACGGAACCTAGACCACGGACCCTAGACCGCAGACCAAAACCGTGGACCCTAGAAAGCTGACCCTAGACCCTTAAACCTAGACCGCGGACTCTGGACCTTTAACCCTAGACCCTTAACCCTAGACCGCGGATCCTATACCCTTAACCGTAGATCGCGGACCCTAGACCGCGGACCCTAGACGGTGGACCCTAGACCCTTAATCCTAGACCCTTAACCCTATACCGCAGGCCCTAGACCCTTAACCTTAAACCTCAGGCCCTAGACCCTTAAACCTAGACCACGGACCCTAGACCCAGGACCATAGACCGTTAACCCTAGACCGCGGACCCTGGACCATTAACCCTTCGACCCTTAATCCTAGACTTTTAACACAAGACCGCAGATGCTAGACCCTTAACCCTAGACCCTTAACGCTATACCGCGGAACCTAGATCCTTAACTCTAGACCGCAGACCCTAGACCCTTCACCCTAGACCCTTAACCCTAGACCGTGAACCCTACACTATGGACCCTTAAACAGCTGACCCTAGAACCTTAACTGTAGACCGCGGACACTAGACCGCTGACCCTAGACCCTTAACCCTAGACTGCGGACCCTAGACCCTTCACCCTAGACCCTTCACCCTAAACTCTTCACCCTAGACCGCGGATCGAGACCGCGGACACTAGAAAGCTGACCCTAGACCCGTAACCCTAGACCGTAGACTCTGAACCCTTAAACCTAGACCGCGGGCCCTAGACTCTTAACCTAGACTGTGGACCCTAAACCCTTAACCCTAGACCATGGACCCTAGACCCTTAACACTAGACGGTGGACCCTAGATCCTTAATCCTAGGCCGCGAACCCTAGACCCTTAACCCTCGACCGCGGACCCTAGACCACGGACATCAGAGGACGGAACCTAGACCACGGACCCTAGACCGCGGACCGAAACCGCGGACACTAGAAAGCTGACCCTAGACACTTAACCCTAGATCGCGGACTTTGGACTCTTAACCATAGAACCTTAATCCTAGACTGTGGACCCTAGACACTTAACACTAGACTGCCGACACTAGACCCTTAACCGTAGACCGCGGACCCTAGACCCTTTATCCTAGACCCTCAACACTAGACCGTGGGCCTTAGACCCTTAATCCTAGGCCGCGGACCCTAGACTGAGGACCCTAGACCGCGGACCCTGGACCACAGACCCTAGACCGCGGACCGAGACCGCGGACCCTAGAAAGCTGACCCTACACCTTTAACCCTAGACCGCGGACCCTGGACCCTTAACCCTAGACCCTTAACCCTAGAACGCAGACCCTAGACCCTTAACCCTCGACCGTGGACCCTAGACCACAGACCCTAGAGGACGGAACCTAGACCACGGACCCTAGACCGCAGACCAAAACCGTGGACCCTAGAAAGCTGACCCTAGACCCTTAACCCTAGATCGCGGACTCTGGACTCTTAACCCTAGACCCTTAACCCTAGACCACGGATCCTATACCCTTAACCGTAGATCGCGGACCCTAGACCGCGGACCCTAGACGGTGGACCCTAGACCCTTAATCCTAGACCCTTAACCCTATACCGCAGGCCCTAGACCCTTAACCTTAAACCTCAGGCCCTAGACCCTTAAACCTAGACCACGGACCCTAGACCCAGGACCATAGACCGTTAACCCTAGACCGCGGACCCTGGACCATTAACCCTTCGACCCTTAATCCTAGACTTTTAACACAAGACCGCAGATGCTAGACCCTTAACCCTAGACCCTTAACGCTATACCGCGGAACCTAGATCCTTAACTCTAGACCGCAGACCCTAGACCCTTCACCCTAGACCCTTAACCCTAGACCGTGAACCCTACACTATGGACCCTTAAACAGCTGACCCTAGAACCTTAACTGTAGACCGCGGACACTAGACCGCTGACCCTAGACCCTTAACCCTAGACTGCGGACCCTAGACCCTTCACCCTAGACCCTTCACCCTAAACTCTTCACCCTAGACCGCGGATCGAGACCGCGGACACTAGAAAGCTGACCCTAGACCCGTAACCCTAGACCGTAGACTCTGAACCCTTAAACCTAGACCGCGGGCCCTAGACTCTTAACCTAGACTGTGGACCCTAGACCCTTAACCCTAGACCATGGACCCTAGACCCTCAACACTAGACGGTGGACCCTAGATCCTTAATCCTAGGCCGCGAACCCTAGACCCTTAACCCTCGACCGCGGACCCTAGACCACGGACATCAGAGGACGGAACCTAGACCACGGACCCTAGACCGCGGACCGAAACCGCGGACACTAGAAAGCTGACCCTAGACCCTTAACCCTAGATCGCGGACTTTGGACTCTTAACCCTAGACCCTTAACCCTAGACTGTGGACCCTAGACACTTAACACTAGACTGCCGACACTAGACCCTTAACCGTAGACCGCGGACCCTAGACCCTTTATCCTAGACCCTCAACACTAGACCGTGGGCCTTAGACCCTTAATCCTAGGCCGCGGACCCTAGACTGAGGACCCTAGACCGCGGACCCTGGACCACAGACCCTAGACCACGGACCGAGACCGCGGACACTAGAAAGCTGACCCTAGACCCTTAACCCTAGACTGCGGACTCTGGACTCTTAACCCTAGACCCTTAGCCCCAGACCGCGGGTCCTATACCCTTAACTGTAGACCACGGACACTAGACCGTGGACCCTAAACCCTTAAACCTAGACAGCAGACCCTAAACCCTTAACCCTAGACACTTAACGCTATACCGTGGACCCTAGACCCTTAACCCTAGACTGAGAACCATAGATCCTTAACCCTAAACCGCGGACCCTAAACCATGGACCCTAGACCACGGAGCCTAGACCCTTAACTCTAGACTGCGGACCCTAGACCCTTAACCCTAGACCACAGACCGTAGACCGTTCACCCTAAACTTTTCACCCTAGACCGCGGGCCCTAGACTGCGGACAGAGACCTTGGACACTAGAAAGCTGACCCTAGACCCGTAACCCTAGACCGTGGACTCTGGACCCTTAACCCTAGACCGCGGATCTCATACCCTTAACTGTAGAAAGCGGACACTAGACCCTTAACCCTAGACCCTCAACGCTAGACCGCGGAAACCTAGACCACGGACCCTAGACCCTTAACCCTAGACCGCGGATCCTAGACACTTAACACTGGACTGCCTACACTAGACCCTTAACCCTAGACCGCGGACCCTAGACCCTTAATCCTAGACCCTCAACAGTAGACCACGGACCCTAGACCCTTAACCCTCGACCACGGACCCTAGACCACGGACATCAGAGGACGGAACCTAGACCACGGACCCTAGAGCGCAGACAGAGACCGCGGACCCTAGAAAGCTGACCCTAGACCCTTAACCCTAGATCGCGGACTCTGGACTCTTAACCCTAGACCCTTAACCCTAGACTGTGGACCCTAGACACTTAACACTAGACTGCCGACACTAGACCCTTAACCGTAGACCGCGGACCCTAGACCCTTTATCCTAGACCCTCAACACTAGACCGTGGGCCTTAGACCCTTAATCCTAGGCCGCGGACCCTAGACTGAGGACCCTAGACCGCGGACCCTGGACCACAGACCCTAGACCGCGGACCGAGACCACGGACACTAGAAAGCTGACCGTAGACCCTTAACCCTAGATCGTGGACTCTGGACTCTTAACCCTAGACCCTTAGCCCTAGACCGCGGGTCCTATACCCTTAACCCTAGACCGCGGACCCTAGACGGCCGACCCTAGACCCTTAACCCTAGACCCTTAACCGTAGACTGTGGAACCTAGACCCTTAACCCTAGACCGCAGGCCCTAGACCCTTAAACCTAGACCGTGGACCCTAGACCCTTCATCCTAGACTCCAGACCCTAGACCCTTAACCCTTAACCCTAGACTGCAAACCCTACACATACGGATTCTTAAAAAGCTGACCCTAGACCCTTGACCCTAGAGCATTAAACCTAGACAGAGGACCCTAGACCCTTCACCCTAGACCCTTCACCCTAAACTCTTCACCCTAGACTTCGGACCAAGACTGCGGACCCTAGAAAGCTGACCCTAGACCCGTAACTCTAGGCCACTGACCCTCCACCCTCAACACTTGACCCTCAACACTAGACCGTGGAACTAGATGGCGGACCCTATACCCTTAACCCTAGACCGCGGACCCTAGACTCTTAACCCTAGACTGAGGACCCTAGACCCTTAACCCTAAACCGTGGACCGAAGACCATGGAGCCTAGACCCTTAACTCTAGACCGCGGACCCTAGGCCATGGAAGCTAGACTGTGGACCCTAGACTCTTTACCCTAGACCCTTAACCATAGACCGCAGATCCTATATCCTTAACACTAGACCCTTAACACTAAACCGCGGACCCTAGAAAGCTGACCCTAGACCCTTAACCCTAGACCGCGGACCCTAGACCCTTAACCGTAGACCGCGGACACTAGACTGCGGACCCTAGACCCTTAACCCTAGACCCTTAACCCTAGACCCTTGACCCTAGACCCTTAACCCTAGACCCTTAACTTTAGACCGTGGACTCTAGAACCTTAAGCCTAGACCCTTAACCCTAGACCGTGGACCCTAGACCCTTAATCCTAGACCACGGACCCTAGACTCTTAACCCTAGACCCTTAACCCTAGACCGCGGACCCTACACTACGGACCCTTAAACAGCTGACCCTTGACCCTAGACCCTTGACGCTAGACCGTGGACCCTGGACCCTTCATCCTAGACCGCAGACCCTAGACCCTTAACCCTAGACTGCGAACCCTACACATACGGACCCTTAAAAAGCTGACCGTAGACCCTTGACCCTAGACCCCTGACACTAGACCCTTAACCCTAGACCCTTAACCCTAGAGCCTTAAACCTAGACAGCGGACCCTAGACCCTTCACCCTAGGCTTTTCACCCTAAACTCTTCACCCTAGACCGCGGACCCTAGACCGCGGACCGAGACCGCGGACCCTAGAAAGCTGACCCTACACCTTTAACCCTAGACCGCGGACCCTAGACCCTTAACCCTAGACCCTTAACCCTAGACCGCAGACCCTAGACCCTTAACCCTAGACCGTGGACCCTAGACCACAGACCCTAGAGGACGGAACCTAGACCACGGACCCTAGACCGCAGACCAAAACCGTGGACCCTAGAAAGCTGACCCTAGACCCTTAACCCTAGACCGCGGACTCTGGACTCTTAACCCTAGACCCTTAACCCTAGACCACGGATCCTATACCCTTAACCGTAGATCGCGGACCCTAGACCGCGGACCCTAGACGGTGGACCCTAGACCCTTAATCCTAGACCCTTAACCCTATACCGCAGGCCCTAGACCCTTAACCTTAAACCTCAGGCCCTAGACCCTTAAACCTAGACCACGGACCCTAGACCCAGGACCATAGACCGTTAACCCTAGACCGCGGACCCCTGGACCATTAACCCTTCGACCCTTAATCCTAGACTTTTAACACAAGACCGCAGATGCTAGACCCTTAACCCTAGACCCTTAACGCTATACCGCGGAACCTAGATCCTTAACTCTAGACCGCAGACCCTAGACCCTTCACCCTAGACCCTTAACCCTAGACCGTGAACCCTACACTATGGACCCTTAAACAGCTGACCCTAGAACCTTAACTGTAGACCGCGGACACTAGGACCGCTGACCCTAGACCCTTAACCCTAGACTGCGGACCCTAGACCCTTCACCCTAGACCCTTCACCCTAAACTCTTCACCCTAGACCGCGGATCGAGACCGCGGACACTAGAAAGCTGACCCTAGACCCGTAACCCTAGACCGTAGACTCTGAACCCTTAAACCTAGACCGCGGGCCCTAGACTCTTAACCTAGACTGTGGACCCTAGACCCTTAACCCTAGACCATGGACCCTAGACCCTCAACACTAGACGGTGGACCCTAGATCCTTAATCCTAGGCCGCGAACCCTAGACCCTTAACCCTCGACCGCGGACCCTAGACCACGGACATCAGAGGACGGAACCTAGACCACGGACCCTAGACCGCGGACCGAAACCGCGGACACTAGAAAGCTGACCCTAGACCCTTAACCCTAGATCGCGGACTTTGGACTCTTAACCCTAGACCCTTAACCCTAGACCACGGACCCTAGACCCTTAACCCTCGACCGCAGACCCTAGAGCACGGACATCAGAGGACGGAACCTAGACCACGGACCCTAGACCGCGGACCGAAACCGCGGACCCTAGAAAGCTGACCCTAGACCCTTAAACCTAGATTGCGGACTCTGGACTCTTAACACTAGACCCTTAACCCTAGACCACGGACCCTAGACCCTTAACCCTTGACCCTTAACCTTAGACACATAACCCTAGTCAGTGGACCCTAGACCCTTAAACCTAGACCCTTACCTCAAGACAGCGAACCCCAGACCCTTAACCCTAGACAGTGTACCCTATACCCTTAACTCTAGACAGCGGAACCTAGATCGTTAACAATAGACCCTTAACCCTAGACCCTTAACCATAGACAGGAGACCCCAGACCCTTAACCGTAGACAGCGGACCCTAGAACCTTAACCCTAGACAGCAGATCCTAGACCCATAAATCTAGACTCATAACCCTAGACCCTTAACCCGACACAGCGGACTCTAGACAGCGGACCCTAGACCCTAAACTGTAGACAGTGGACCCTAGACCCTTAACCCTAGACCCTTAACCCTAGACGCTTAACCCTAGACCTTTAATCCTAGACTACAGACCCTAGACCCATAACCCTAGACCCTAACCCTAGACCGATAACCTTAGACAGCGGAACCTAGACCCTTAACCCTAAATCCTTAACCCTAGACCCTTAACCCTATGCAGCGGACTCTAGACAGCCTACCCTACACCCTTTTCCCTAGACCCTAGATAGCGGACCCTAGACCCTTAACACTAGACCCTTAACCCTACACAGTGGACCCTAGACCTTTAAACCTAGACCCTTAAACCTAGACAGCGGACCTTAGTCCCTTAACCCTAGAACCTTAACCCTAGATCCTTAACCATAGACAGGAGACCCCAGACCATTAACCGTAGACAGTGGACCCTAGACCTATAACCCTAGACCCTTAACCCTAGACAGTGGACCCTAGACCCTTAGCCCTAGACCTTTAGCCCTAGACCCTTAGCCCTAGAACCTTAGCCCTAGACAGCGGACTCTAGACCCTCAACCCTAGACCCTCAACCCTAGACCCTCAACCCTAGACCTTTAACTGTAGACAGCAGACCCCAGACCCTTAACCCTCGACCCTTAACCCTACACAGCGGACTCTAGATAGCGTACCCTACACGCTTTTCCCTAGACCCTTAAACCTACACAGTGGACCCTAGACCTTTAAACCTAGACCCTTAAACCTAGACAGCGGACGCTAGACCCTTAACCCTAGAACCTTAACCCTAGACCCATAACCTTAGACAGCGGAACCTAGAACCTTAACCCTAGAACCTTAACCTTAGACCCTTAACCATAGACAGGAGACCCCAGACCCTTAACCGTAGACAGCAGACCGTAGACCCTTAACCCTAGACCCTGAACCCTAGACCCTGAACCCTACACAGCGGACCCTAGACCCTTAACCCTAGACCGTTAACCCTAGACAGCAGACCCTAGACCCATAACCCTAGATCCTTAACCCTAGGCAGCGGACGCTAGACACTTAACCCTAGACAGTGGACCCTAGACCTATAACCCTTGACCCTTAACCTTAGACAGCGGACTCTAGACCCTTAACCCTACACACTGAACCCTAGAACCTTATCCCTAGACCCTTAGCCCTACACTCTTAGCCCTAGATCCTTAGCCCTAGACAGCAGACACTAGACCCTTAACCCTCGAACCTTAACCCTACACAGCGGACCCTAGACACCGTACCCTATAACCTTTTCCCTAGACCTTTAACCCTAGACAGCGGACCCTAGACCCTTAACCCCAGACCCTTAACCTTAGACGGTTGAGCCTAGACCCTTAAACCTAGACAGCGGACGCTAGACCCTTAACCATAGAACCTTAACCCTAGACAGCAGACACCAGACCCATAACCCTATACCCATAACCCTAGATCCTTAACCCTAGACCCTTAACCCTAGACAGTGGACTCTAGACCCTTAACCCTAGACCCTTAACTCTAGACAGCGGACCCTAGACCCCTTAACCCTAGAGCCTTAACCCTAGACATCAGAAACTAGACACTTAACCCTCTACCCTTAACCCTCGACTCTTAACCCTAGACAGCGCACCCTAGACAGTGGACCATAGACACTTAACCCTAGACAATGGACCCTAGACCCTTAACCCTAGACCCTTAACCCTAGACCCATAATCCTAGACCCTTAACACTACACAGCGCACCCTAGACAGGGTACCCTACACCCTTTTCACTAAACATTTAACCCTAGACAGCGGACCCTAGACCCTTAGCCCTAGACCCTTAGCCCTAGACCCTTAACCCTAGACCCTTAACCCAGACGCTTAACCCTAGACAGCGGACCCTAGACCCCTAACCCTAGACAGCTGAACCTAGACCCTTAACCATAGACCCTTAACCCTAGGCCCTTAACCATAGACAGCAGACCCCAGACCGTTAACCATAGACAACGGACCCTAGGCCCTTAACCCTAGACCCTTAACCCTAGACAGTGGATCCTAGACCCTTAATCCTAGACCCTTAACCCTAGACAGGGAACCCTAGAGGCTTAACCCTAGTCAGTGGACCCAAAACCCTTAACCCTAGACCCTTGACCCTACACAGCAGACCCTAGACCATTAACCCTAGGCCCTTATCCCTAGACCCTTAACCGTAGACAGCAGACACCAGACACTTAACCATAGACAGCTGACCCTATATAGCTGACCCTTAACCCTAGACCCATAAACCTACAGAGCGGACCCTAGACAGCAAACCCTAGACCCTTAACTCTCGAAAGCCAACCGTTGACATTAATCGTAGACAGCAGACCTAGACAGAAATCCCTAAACCCCTAACGCTAGACCCTTAACCTAGACCCTTAACTCTAGACACTTAACGCTAGACAGCGGACCCTAGACCTTTAACCATACACCCTTAACCCTAGACAGCAGACCCTAGACCCTTAACCCTAGACCCTTAACCGTAGACAGTGGACCCTAGACCCTTAACCCTAGACAGCAGACCCTAGACCCTTAACCCTAGACCCTTAACCCTAGACAGCGTACTCTACACCCTTTTCCCTAGGCTCTTAATCCTAGACAACGGACCCTAAACCCTTAACCCTAGACCCTTATCCCTAGAACCTTAACCCTAGACAGCGGAACCTAGACCCTTAACCGTACACAGCGGACCCTAGACCATTAACTCTAAACACATAACCCTACACAGCTGACCCTAGAAATTGGACCCCAGACCCTTATCCCTAGACAGCGGACCCTAGACACTTAACCGAAGATAGCGGACCCTAGATAGGGGACCCGAAACCCTTAACCCTAGACCTTAACCGTAGACAGCGGAACATAGATCCTTAACCCTATACCCGTAACTCTAGACCCTTAACCCTAGACAGCAGACCCTAGACTCTTAACCCTAGACCCTTAACCCTAGACAGTGTACTCTACACCCTTTTCCCTAGGCTCTTAAACCTAGACAATGGACCCTAGACCCTTAACCCTAGACCCTTACAGTTAGAACCTTAAACATAGACAGTGGACCCTAGACCCTTAACCCTAGACCCTTAAGCCTAGACCCTTAACGCTAGACCCATAATCCTAGACCCTTAACCGTACACAGCGGACCCTAGACAGAGTACCCTACCCCCTTTTCTCTAGCCCTTTAACCCGAGACAGCGGACCCTAGACCCTTAACCCTAGACAGTGTACCCAAGCCCCTTAACTCTAGACCCTTAACCCTAGATAGCGGACCCTAGACTCTTAACGCTAGACCCTTAACCGTAGAACGCTGAACCTAGATCCCTAATACTAGACCCTTAACCGTAGACCCTTAACCCTAGACAGGGGACCCTAGACCTTTAACCCTAGACCCTTAACCCTAGACCCTTAACCGTAGACAACAGACCCTAGACCCTTAACCCTAGACCATTAATCCTAGACAGCGGACCCTACACACTTTTCCCTGGACCCATAAACCTAGACAGCGGACCACAGACCCTTAACCCTAGACCCTTAACCCTATACAGCGGACCCTAGACCCTTAACCCTAGACAGCGGACCTTGGACCCTTAACCCTGTACAGCGTACCCTAGACAGCCAACCCTAGACCCTTAACCCCTCTACCCACAACCCCCGACTCTTAACCCTAGACAGTGTACCGTAGACCTTAAACCTACACCCTTAACCCTAGACAGTGGACCCCAGAGCCTTAACCTAAGACCCTTAACTCTACACAGCAGGACCTAGAACCATAACCCTAAACCTTGACCCTAGACCCTTGACCCTAGACCCATAACCCTAGACCATTAACCCTACATCCATAAGCCTAGACCCTTAACACTACACAGCGGATCCTAGACAGGGTACCCTACACCCTTTTCCCTAAACATTTAACCCTAGATATCGGAACCTACACCCTCAACCCTAGACCCTTAACCCTAGACCCTTAAACCTAGACCGCAGACCCCAGACCCTTAACCGTATACAGCTGAGTCTAGACCCTTAACCCTAGACCCATAACCCTAGACAGCAGACCCTAGAACCATAACCCTCGACCCATAACCCTAGACACTTAACCGTACACAGCGGACCCTACACAGCGTAACCTAGACACTTAACCCTAGACAGCGGACCCTAGACCCTTAACCGTAAACAGCGGACCCTAGAGCCTTAACCCCAGACCCTTAACCCTAGACAGCGGACCCTAGACCCTTAACCCTAAACTCATAACCCTACACAGCTGACCCTAGAAATTGGACCTTAGACCCTTAACCCTAGACAGTGTACCCTCGACACTTAACCATAGAAAGGGGACCCTAGATAGAGGACTCTAAACCCTTAACCCTAGACCCTTAACCCTAGACAGCGGGGCCTAGATCCTTAAACCTATACCCTTAACTCTAGACCCTTAAACTTAGACAGCAGACCCTAGACTCTTAACCCTAGACCCTTAACCCTAGACAGCGTACTCTACACCCTTTTCCCTAGGCTCTTAATCCTAGACAACGGACCCTAAACCCTTAACCCTAGACCCTTATCCCTAGAACCTTAACCCTAGACAGCGGAACCTAGACCCTTAACCGTACACAGCGGACCCTAGACCATTAACTCTAAACACATAACCCTACACAGCTGACCCTAGAAATTGGACCCCAGACCCTTATCCCTAGACAGCGGACCCTAGACACTTAACCGAAGATAGCGGACCCTAGATAGGGGACCCGAAACCCTTAACCCTAGACCTTAACCGTAGACAGCGGAACATAGATCCTTAACCCTATACCCGTAACTCTAGACCCTTAACCCTAGACAGCAGACCCTAGACTCTTAACCCTAGACCCTTAACCCTAGACAGTGTACTCTACACCCTTTTCCCTAGGCTCTTAAACCTAGACAATGGACCCTAGACCCTTAACCCTAGACCCTTACAGTTAGAACCTTAAACATAGACAGTGGACCCTAGACCCTTAACCCTAGACCCTTAAGCCTAGACCCTTAACCCTAGACCCATAATCCTAGACCCTTAACCGTACACAGCGGACCCTAGACAGAGTACCCTACCCCCTTTTCTCTAGCCCTTTAACCCGAGACAGCGGACCCTAGACCCTTAACCCTAGACAGTGTACCCAAGCCCCTTAACTCTAGACCCTTAACCCTAGATAGCGGACCCTAGACTCTTAACGCTAGACCCTTAACCGTAGAACGCTGAACCTAGATCCCTAATACTAGACCCTTAACCGTAGACCCTTAACCCTAGACAGGGGACCCTAGACCTTTAACCCTAGACCCTTAACCCTAGACAGCGAACCCTAGACCCTTAACCCTAGACAGCGGACACTAGACTTTTAACCATAGAAGATTAAGCCTCGACAGCGGACCCTAGACCCTTAACCCTAGACTCTTAACCCTAGACCCTTAACCCTAGACGCTTAACCCTAGACCATTAACCATAGACAGCAGACTCTAGACAGTGGACTCTAGACCCTTAACCCTCGACAGCGGAACCTAGACCCTTAATCGTAGAGAGTGGACCCTAGACTCATAACCCTAGACCTTTAATCCTAGACAGCGGACCCTAGACAGTGGACCCTAGACCCTTAACCCTAGACAGCGGACCCTAGAACCTTAACCCTAGACCCTTAACCCTAGACCCTTAAACCTAGACTCATAACCCTACACAGCGGACCCTAGACCCTTAACATTAGACCCTTAACCCTAGACCCTTAACCCTAGACAGAGGACCCTAGGCCATTAACCCTAGACCCTTAACCGTAGACAGCGGACCCTAGACCCTTGACCCCAGACCCTTAACCCTAGACCCATACACCTAGACCCATAAAACCTAGACCCTTAACCCTAGACAGCGGACCCTAGACCCTTAACCCTAGAACCTTAAGCCTAGACAGCAGACCCTAGACCCTTAACCCTAGACCCTTAACCCTACACAGCGGACTCTAGACAGCAGACCCCAGACCATTAACCCACGACAGTGGACCCTAGACCATTAACACTAGACCCTTAATCCTAGACAGCAGACCATAGACCCATAACCCTAGAGCCATAAACCTAGACCCTTAACCCTACACAGCGAACCCTAGAGAGCAGACCCTAGACTCTTTACCCTAGACAGCGGACCCTAGACCCTTAACCTTAGACCCTTAACCCTAGACCCGTAACCCTAGACAGCGGACCCTAGATCCTTAACCCGAGATAGCAGACCCTAGACTGTTAACCCTAGACCCTTTAACACTAGACAGCAGACCCTAGACCCATAACCATAGACAGCAGACCATAGACCCTTAACCCTAGACAGCGGACTCTAGATAGAGGACCCTAGACCCTTAACCCTGGACCCTTAACCTTAGACATCAGACCATAAACCCTTAACCCTAGACCATTAACCCTCGACCCTTAAACCTAGGCAGCACTCCCTAGACCCTTAACTGTAGACAGCAGACCCTAGACCCTTAATCCTAGACCCTTAACCCTAGACCCATATCCATAGGCAGCACACTCTAGACCCTTAAATCTAGACCCTTAATACTAGACTGCAGACCCTAGGTCCTTAACCCTAGACCGTTTACCCTAGACCGCAGACCCTAGACCTTTAACCCTAGACCCTTAACCCTAGACCACGGACCCTAGATCCTTAACCCTAGACAGTGTACCCTCGACACTTAACCATAGAAAGGGGACCCTAGATAGAGGACTCTAAACCCTTAACCCTAGACCCTTAACCCTAGACAGCGGGGCCTAGATCCTTAAACCTATACCCTTAACTCTAGACCCTTAAACTTAGACAGCAGACCCTAGACTCTTAACCCTAGACCCTTAACCCTAGACAGCGTACTCTACACCCTTTTCCCTAGGCTCTTAATCCTAGACAACGGACCCTAAACCCTTAACCCTAGACCCTTATCCCTAGAACCTTAACCCTAGACAGCGGAACCTAGACCCTTAACCGTACACAGCGGACCCTAGACCATTAACTCTAAACACATAACCCTACACAGCTGACCCTAGAAATTGGACCCCAGACCCTTATCCCTAGACAGCGGACCCTAGACACTTAACCGAAGATAGCGGACCCTAGATAGGGGACCCGAAACCCTTAACCCTAGACCTTAACCGTAGACAGCGGAACATAGATCCTTAACCCTATACCCGTAACTCTAGACCCTTAACCCTAGACAGCAGACCCTAGACTCTTAACCCTAGACCCTTAACCCTAGACAGTGTACTCTACACCCTTTTCCCTAGGCTCTTAAACCTAGACAATGGACCCTAGACCCTTAACCCTAGACCCTTACAGTTAGAACCTTAAACATAGACAGTGGACCCTAGACCCTTAACCCTAGACCCTTAAGCCTAGACCCTTAACGCTAGACCCATAATCCTAGACCCTTAACCGTACACAGCGGACCCTAGACAGAGTACCCTACCCCCTTTTCTCTAGCCCTTTAACCCGAGACAGCGGACCCTAGACCCTTAACCCTAGACAGTGTACCCAAGCCCCTTAACTCTAGACCCTTAACCCTAGATAGCGGACCCTAGACTCTTAACGCTAGACCCTTAACCGTAGAACGCTGAACCTAGATCCCTAATACTAGACCCTTAACCGTAGACCCTTAACCCTAGACAGGGGACCCTAGACCTTTAACCCTAGACCCTTAACCCTAGACAGCGAACCCTAGACCCTTAACCCTAGACAGCGGACACTAGACTTTTAACCATAGAAGATTAAGCCTCGACAGCGGACCCTAGACCCTTAACCCTAGACCCTTAACCCTAGGCCCTTAAACCTAGACAGCGGAACCTAGATCCTTAACCCTAGACTCTTAACCCTAGACCCTTAACCCTAGACGCTTAACCCTAGACCATTAACCATAGACAGCAGACTCTAGACAGTGGACTCTAGACCCTTAACCCTCGACAGCGGAACCTAGACCCTTAATCGTAGAGAGTGGACCCTAGACTCATAACCCTAGACCTTTAATCCTAGACAGCGGACCCTAGACAGTGGACCCTAGACCCTTAACCCTAGACAGCGGACCCTAGAACCTTAACCCTAGACCCTTAACCCTAGACCCTTAAACCTAGACTCATAACCCTACACAGCGGACCCTAGACCCTTAACATTAGACCCTTAACCCAAGACCCTTAACCCTAGACAGAGGACCCTAGGCCATTAACCCTAGACCCTTAACCGTAGACAGCGGACCCTAGACCCTTGACCCCAGACCCTTAACCCTAGACCCATACACCTAGACCCATAAAACCTAGACCCTTAACCCTAGACAGCGGACCCTAGACCCTTAACCCTAGAACCTTAAGCCTAGACAGCAGACCCTAGACCCTTAACCCTAGACCCTTAACCCTACACAGCGGACTCTAGACAGCAGACCCCAGACCATTAACCCACGACAGTGGACCCTAGACCATTAACACTAGACCCTTAATCCTAGACAGCAGACCATAGACCCATAACCCTAGAGCCATAAACCTAGACCCTTAACCCTACACAGCGAACCCTAGAGAGCAGACCCTAGACTCTTTACCCTAGACAGCGGACCCTAGACCCTTAACCTTAGACCCTTAACCCTAGACCCGTAACCCTAGACAGCGGACCCTAGATCCTTAACCCGAGATAGCAGACCCTAGACTGTTAACCCTAGACCCTTTAACACTAGACAGCAGACCCTAGACCCATAACCATAGACAGCAGACCATAGACCCTTAACCCTAGACAGCGGACTCTAGATAGAGGACCCTAGACCCTTAACCCTGGACCCTTAACCTTAGACATCAGACCATAAACCCTTAACCCTAGACCATTAACCCTCGACCCTTAAACCTAGGCAGCACTCCCTAGACCCTTAACTGTAGACAGCAGACCCTAGACCCTTAATCCTAGACCCTTAACCCTAGACCCATATCCATAGGCAGCACACTCTAGACCCTTAAATCTAGACCCTTAATACTAGACTGCAGACCCTAGGTCCTTAACCCTAGACCGTTTACCCTAGACCGCAGACCCTAGACCTTTAACCCTAGACCCTTAACCCTAGACCACGGACCCTAGATCCTTAACCCTAGACCCTTAACCCTACACCCTTATCCCTAGACCCTTAACTCTAGTCCCTTTACCCTAGACCGCGGTCCCTAGACCCTTAAACCTAGACCCTTAACCCTAAACTCTTAAGCCTAGACCGCAGACCCTAGACAATTAACCCTAGACCGTGGACCTTAGATAGCGGACGCTAGACGCTTAACCATAGACCCTTAATCCTAGACCCTTAACCCTAGACTGCGGACCCTAGACCCTTAAGCCTAGACCCTTAACCCTTAAACCAAGAACCCTAGACTCTTAACCCTAGACCCTTAAACCTAGAACGTGGACCCTGGACCGCGGACCCTAGACTCTTAATTTAGACCCTTAACCCTTGACCGCGAACGCTAAACCCTTAACCCTAGACCGTTAAACATAGATCCTTAACCCTAGACTTCTAACCCTAGACCGCGGACACTAGACCCTTAACCCTAGACCCTTAAACCTAGACTGCGGACCCTATACTCTTAAGCCTAGACAGAGGACTCTAGACCCTTAACCCTAGACCCTTTACCATAGACCCTTAAGACTAGTCCCTTAACCCTAGACCGCGGACCATAGACCCTTAACCCTAGACCGCAGACCCTAGACCATTAACCCTAGACCGCTTATCTAGAACCTTAACCCTAAACCGCAGACCCTAGACCCTTAATTTAGACCCTTAACTCTATACCACGAATGCTAAACCCTTAACCCTAGACCGCGGACCCTAGACGCTTAACCCTACACCCTTATTAGCTAGACCCTTATCCCTAGACCCTTATCCCTAGACCCTTAACCCTACACACTTAACCCTAGACCGTGGACCCTAAACCTTAACCCTAGACCGCGAACGCTAGACCCTTAACCCTAGACCCATAACCCTAGACCGTGGACCCTAGACCAGAAACTCTAGACCCTTAACCCTAAATCCTTAACCCTAGACCATTAACCCTAGACCGCTAACCCTAGACCCTTAATACTAAACCAAGGACCCTACACCCTTAACCCTAGACTGCGGACCCTAGGCCACAGACCCTAGAAACTTAACCCTAGACCGTGGACCCTAAACCTTCACCCTAGACCGCAGACCCTAGACCACGAACCCTAGACCCTTAACCCTAGACCCTTAACCCTACACCCTTATCCCTAGACCCTTAACTCTAGTCCCTTTACCCTAGACCGCAGTCCCTAGACCCTTAAACCTAGACCCTTAACCCTAAACTCTTAAGCCTAGACCGCAGACCCTAGACAATTAACCCTAGACCGCGGACCTCAGACAGCGGACGCTAGACGCTTAACCATAGACCCTTAACCCTAGACCGCAGACCCTAGACCCTTAACCCTAGACCGCAGGCCCTAGACCCTTAACCCTAGACCGTGGACCCTAGACCATAAACTCTAGACCCTTAAACCTAGACCCTTAACCCTAGACCCTTAAATATGACCACAGACCCTGGACAGTGGACCCTAGACCCTTAACCCTAGATCGCAGACCCTGGACCGTGGACATTAGACCCTTAACCACAGACCCTTAACCCTAGAAGGCGGACTCTAGACCCTTAACCCTAGATCACAGACCCCAGACTGTGGACCCTAGACCCTTAAGCCTAGACCCTTAACCCTAGACCACGGTCTCTAGACCTCAGACCCTAGACCCTTAACCCTAGATCGCGGATTCTATACCCTTAACCCTACATCGCGGACCCTAGACCGTTAACCCTAGACCGCGGACCCTAGATAGTGGACCCTAGACCCTTAATACTAGACCATGGACCCTAGGCCCTTAACCCTAGACCGTGGACCCTAGACCATAAAATGTAGACCCTTAAACATAGACCCTTAACCCTAGAGCCTTAACCATAGACCACGGACCCTAGACCCTTAACCCTAGAGCCTTAACCCTAGAATGCGGACTTTAGACCCTTATCCCTAGACCCTTAACCCTAGACCACGACCCTAGACCTTTAAACCTAGACCCTTAACCCTAGACCCTTAATCCTAGACACTTAACCCAGACCCTTAAACCTAGACCGCGGACCCTAGACCCTTAATACTAGACTCAGGTCTCTAGGCCACGGACCATAGACCCTTAAACCTAGACCGCAGACCCTATACCTTTAACTCTAGACCTTTAACCCTAGACTGTGGACCCTAGACCCTTAACCCTAGACAATTAACCCTAGACCGTGGACCCTGGACCTCAGACCCTAGACTCTTAACCCTAGATCACGGACCCTGGACCACGGACCCTAGATCCTTAACCATGGACTCTTAACCCTAGACAGCTGACTCTAGACCCTTAACCCTAGAACACGGACCTTAGACCCTTAACCCTAGACCACGGTCCCTAGACCATGGACCCTAGACCCTTAACCCTAGACACTTAACCTAGGCCGCGGACCTTAGACCCTTAACCCTAAACCACGGACACTAGACCCTTAACCCTAGACCCTTAACCCTAGACCACGGACCCTAGATCCTTAACTCTAGACCCTTAACCCTAAACTCATAAGCCTAGACCGCAGACCCCAGCAATTAACCCTTAGACCCTTAACCATAGATACTAAACCCTAGACCCTAGAGCCTAGAACCTGGGCACTTAACTCCTGACCCTAGACCCGTAACTCTAGACCCTTAAGCCCACAGCCTAAAGTCTAGACACTAGACCTCATAACATCAAGTCTTTACCTTAGATTCTAAAGCCTAGACCCTGGACCCTTGACCCTGGGCACTTAAATCCATACCCTAGGCCCGTATGTCTAGACCCTTAAGCCCACATCCTAAATCCTATACGCTACACCCTTAACCCTAGGTATTAAACCCTAGACCCTAGAGGCTTCACCCTGGGCACTTAACTCCAGATCCTAGACCCATAACTCTAGACCCTTAAGCCCACAGCTTAAACTCTAGACACTAGACCCTCAGCTCTTTACCCTAGATTCTAAACCCTAGACCCTAGATCCTTGACCATGCGCATTTAAATCCAGACCCTTGACTCTAGACCCTTAAGCCCACAGCCTAAACCCTAGACACTAGAACCTTAACCCTCGGTAGTAAACACTAGACCCTAGAGGCTTGACCCTGGACACTTAACTCCAGAACCTAGACCCGTAACCCTAGACCCTTAAGCCCACAGCCTAAACCCTAGACACTAGACCCTAGACCCTCAGCTCTTTACCCTAGATTCTAAATCCTAGACCCTTGACCCTGAGCACTTAAATCCAGACCCAAACCTGTGTGTCTAGAACCTTAAGCCCACAGCCTAAACCCTACGAACTAGACCCTAGACACTGGACCCTCTACCCTTAACCCTAGATAATAAAGGCTAAACCCTTCTGACTTAAATCCAGACCCTAGACATGTAACTGTAGACCCTGAAGCCTACAGCCTAAACCCTACAAACTGCACCCTATAAACTGGACGCTAGACCTTAGAGCCTTGACCTTGGTGACTTAAATCCAGACCCTAGACCTGTTACTTTACACCCTTAAGCACACAGCCTAAACTCTAGACACTAGACCCTAGACCCTTAACCATAGATACTACACCCTAGACCCTGGGCACTTAACTCCAGACCCTAGACCCGTGTGTCTAGACCCTTAAGCCCACAGACTAAACCCTAGACATTAGACCCTAGACACTGGACCCTCTACCCTAAACCCTAGAAACGAAATGCTAGACCCTAGAGCCTTGACCCTGGTGACTTAAATCCCGACCCTAGATGCGTAGCTCTACACCCTTAAGCCCACAGCCTAAACCCTAGACACTAGACCCTAGATCCTCAGCTCTTTACATTCTAAACCCTAGACCCTAGACACTGGACCCTAGACCCTTAAGCATAGATACTATACCCTAGACCCTGGTCCCTTGATCCTGGGCACTTAACTTCAGAGCCTAGGCCCATGAGTCTAGACCATTAAGCCTACAGCCTAAACCCTAGACACTAGACCCCAGACACTGCACCCTATAAACTGGATGCCAGACCCTCAACCCTTGACCCTGGGAACTTATCTCTAGACCCGAGACCTGTAACTCTAGACCACTAAGGCCAAAGCCTAAAACCTAGATACTAGACCCTAGACACTGGACCCTCTACCCTTAACCGTAGATACTAAATGCTAGACCCTTGAGCCTTGACCCTTCTGACTTAATCCAGACCCTATACCTGTAACTGAAGACCCTGAAGCCCACAGCCTAAATCCTAGACACTACACCTTAGACAATGCACTCTCTAGCCTTAACCCTGGATACTAAACACAAGACCCTAGAGCCTTGACCATGCAAACTTAACTCCAGACCCTTGACCCTTATGCCTAGACACTTAAGCCTACAGCCTAAACCCTAGACACTAGACCCTAGACACTGCACCCTATAAACTGGACGCTACACCCTAGACCCTTGACCCTGGGAACTTATCTCTAGACCCTAGACCCGTAACTCTAGACCCTTAAGACCACAGCCTAAACCCTATACACTAGATCCTTAACCCTCGGTACTAAACCCTAGACACTAGACACTGAACTCCAGACCCTAGACCCTTAACTCTAGACCCTTAAGCCTACAGCCTCAACCCTAGACACTGGACACTAGACACTGGACTCTAGACCCTTAATCCTAGATACTAAACCCTAGACACTAGACCCTTGACACTGGGCACTTATCTCCAGATCCCACATGCATAACTCTAGACTCTTAAGCCTACGGTCTAAACCCTAGACACTACACCCTAGACACTGGACCATAGACACTGGACCTTTGACCCTGGTCACTTAACTCCAGACTCGAAACCCTAAACCCCAGACCCTTAAGCCTACATCATAAACCCTAGACACTGGACCCTTAATCCTAGATACTAAACCAGAGACACTGGAGCATCGATCCTGGACACTTAACTCCAGACTGTAGACTTTAGACTTTAGACACTTAAGCCTACAGCCTAGAACCTAGACACTGGACACTAGACACCGGACCGTAGACCCGTAATCCTAGATACTAAATCCTAGACGACGACCCTTAAACCTGGCCACTTATCTCCAGACCCCAGATGCTTAACTCTAGATCTTAAGCCTACGTTCTAAACGCTAGACACTGGACCATAGACACTGGAAAGTTGACCCTGGTCACTTAACTTCAGACTCGAAACCCTTAACCCTAGACCCCAAAGCCTACATCATAAACCCTAGACACTGGACACTGGACCATTAATCCTAGATACTAAACCCTAGACACTGGACCCTTGACCCTAGGCACTTAACTCCAGACCCTACACCCTTAATCCTACAGCCTAAACCCTAGACACTGGACCCTAGATACTGGACCCTAGACACTAGACCCTTGACCCTGAACATTGAACTCCATACCGTAGATCCTTAACTCTAGACCCTTAAGCCTACATCATAATCACTACACACTGGACACTGGGCCCTTAATCCTAGATACTAAACCCTAGATGCTAGACCCTTGACCCTTTGCAATTATACCCAGACTCTACACCCTTAAGCCTACAGCATAAACCCTAGACACTGGACCCTTAATCCTAGATACTAAACCATAGACAAAAGAGCCTTGACCCTGTGCACGGAACTACAGACCCCAGACGCCTAACTCTAGACCCTTAAGCCTACAGTCCAAACCCTAGACACTACACCCTAGACACTGGACGGTTGACCCTGGTCAATTTACTTCAGACTCGAAACCCTTAACCCTAGACCCTTAAGCCTGCATTATAAACCCTAGACACTGGACACTGGACCATTAATCCTAGATAGAGAACCCGAGACACTGGACCCTTGACCCTGGGCACTTAACTGCAGACCCTAGACCCTTAAGTCTACAGCCTAAACCCTAGACACTGGACCTTAGACACTAGAGCTTTGACCCTAGGCACTGAACTCCAGACCCTAGACTCTTAATTATAGACCCTTAAGCCTACAGCCTAAAACCTACACACTAGACTCTAGACACTGGACATTAGACATTGGACACTGGACCCTTAATCCTAGATACTAAACCCTAGATGCTGGACCCTTGACCCTGGGCAGTTTACACATGATCCTACACTCTTAAGCCTACAGCCTAAACCCTAGACACTAGACCCCTAATCCGAGATGCTAAACTCTAAATGCTAGAATCTTGACCCTGGGCATTGAACTCCAGATCCTAGACCCTTAAGCCTAGATCCTTAAGCCTACAGCCTAAAACCTAGACACTAGACACTGGACATGGTGCCCTACACACTGGATCCTAGACCCTTAATCCTAGATACTAAACCCTAGACGCTAGACCCTTGACCCTGAACACTTATTTCCAGACCCCAGACCCCTAACTCTAGACACTTCAGCCTACGGTCTAAACCCTAGACACTACACCATAGACACTGCACCATAGACACTGGACCATTGACCCTGGTCACTTAATTCCAGACTCGAAACCATTAACCCTCGACCATTAAGCCTACATCATAAACCCTAGACACTGGACACTGGACCCTTAATCCTAGATACCAAACCCTAGATGCTAGACCCTTGACCCTTTGCACTGAACTCCAGTCCCTAGACCCTTAATTCTAGACCCTTAAGCCTACAACCTAACACCTAGGCACTAGACCCTAAAGCCTACAGCCTAAACCCTAGACACTGGACACCGGACCCCTAATCGTAGATACTAAACCCTAGACGCTAGACACTTGACCCTGGGCACTTATCTGCAGACCTCAGACACGTAACTCTAGACCCTTACGCCTACAGTCTAAACCCTAGACACTACACCCTAGATACTGGACCATAGACACTGGACCGTTGACCCTGGTCACTTAACTCCAGGCTTGAAAGCCTTAACCCTAAACCCTTATGCCTACATCATAAACCCTAGACACTGGACCCTTGATCCTAGATATAAAATGTAGACCTAGAGCCTTAACCCAAGACCTTTTGCTTCTTGACGTTTTACTCTAGAAACTTAAACTTAGTCTCTAAATGCTTGGCCCATATTCCTTGCTTATTAGACTCTTTACTCTAAATCCGTGACCCTGGGCGCTTAAGTCCAGAAGCTAGACCCTTATCCATAGACCCTTAAGCTGATAAACTGGGAGCAGCAGAGCAATTGGCTAATTGGGAAAGGCCAGTAAGTCCAAGCTCAGCTGGGTTAGTTCTGGACCTGTTAATGAAATTGTTTACAGCTGAGCAGCACCTCACCTGCTAAACTTAGATTTGCCTGCTAAAAAGGTGAGAAGGCTGCCTTTCTGGCCACCAGACCAGTGCCATCCTGAGGGCATGCAGAAGAGTGTGGCCAGCAGGACAGGGAGGTTGTTCTGCCCCTCTGCCCTGGTGAGGCCCCATCTGGAGAACCGTGTGTGTTTCTGGGCTCCCAGTTCAGGAGGGACAAGGAGCTACTGGAGAGGGTCCAGCCCAGGTCAGCAGAGATGCTGAAGGGACTGGAGCATCTGCTGGTGAGGAAAGGCTGGGAGAGCTGGGGCTATTCATCTGGAGAGGAGAAGACTGAGGGGGGATCTCATGAATGCTTGTCAATGGGGGTGGCAGGAGGGGGGGAGAAGCAGACTCTTCTCAGTGCTGTCCAGTGACAGGACAAGGGGCAATAGGCACAAGCTGGAGCCCAGGAGAGTCAAACTGAACATGAGGAACAACTTCTTTCCTGTGAGGGTGACAGAGGCCTGGGACAGGCTGCCCAGAGAGGTTGTGGAGTCTCCTTCTTTGCAGACATTCCAAACCCAGCTGGACGTGTTCCTGTGGAACCTACTGCAGGAGATCCTGCTCTAGCAGGGGTTTGGACTGCGTGATCTCTAGAGGTCCCTTCCAACCCCACCACTCTGTGATTCTGTTTGGAAAGGCACGGTAGTGAATACACAGAAAGTTTTCCTTTGCTCTGTGGAGTTTTTGCAACAGAGATTGATAAGGTTTTTTGTCTGACACTTGTAGTCTCTGAAGTATGGAACCTGAAAAACAGAAGGTGCTTTTAGATCCGCAGACATTGAAAGGCAACTGCAAAGCCCAACATGCTGATTTCAGAATTCTGCATCTATAAGTCAATATTTCTCTGAGTAGTTTTGTGCTTCTTCTCTCCAGTCCTGCTTATATAGGTATGAGAAGATGGAGGAGCAGCTGCAGAAACACTACAGCACTTAGCTGGAAAAATTCCAGAATCTGACCTACACGGAGCAGCTCCTGGATGATCAGCGACAGATGGAGCAAGACATATCTGAGGTAAAAGAGCATAGAAATGCTCAATAAGGCTGCATATCCTGTTGTTCTTGGTTGGGTGCTGTAGGGTTCTTGACCCTGGGTGCTTAACTCCAGACCCTATACCCTTAACCCTAGACCCTTTAACCTACAGCCTAAACCCTAGACAGTGTACACTGGATCCCTAATCCTAGATACTAAACCCTAGACACTAGAGCCTTGACCCTGGGCACTGAACTCCAGACCCCAGACGCCGAACTCTAGACCCTTAAGCCTACGGTCTAAACCCTAGACACTGGACCATAGACGCTGGACTGTTGACACTGGTCACTTAACTCCAGACTTGAAACTAATAGCTCCAAACCCTCAAGCCTACCTCATAAACCCTAGACACTGGACACTGGACCCTTAATCCTAGATACTAAACCCTAGACACTAGACCCTTGACCCTGGGCACTAGAACTTCAGACCCTAGACCCTTAACCCTAGACCATTAAGCCTACAGCCTAAACCCTATACACTGGACCCTAGATAATGGACCCTAGACACTAGAGGCTAGACCCTGGGCACTGACCTCCAGACCCTAGACCCTTAACTCTAGACCCTTAAGCCTACAGCCTAAAACCTAGACACTAGACTCTGGAAACAGTGCACTAGACGCTGGACCCTTGACCCTGGACACTTAACTGCAGACACTATACCCTTAAGCGTACAGCCTAAACCCTAGACACTGGACCTTAGACACTAGAGCCTTGACACTAGGCACTGAACTCCAGACCCTAGACCCTTAACTCTAGACCCTTAAGCCTATGGTCTGGACCCTAGACCCTGGTCACTTGACCCTGGTCACTTGACTATGGTCTACTTGACCCGGGTCACTTAACTCCAGACCCTCGACCCTGGACTCTAGACCTTTAAGCCTATATCATAAAAACTAGATACTGGACCCTAGATACTGGACCCTAGACACTAGACCTTTGACTCTGGGCACTGAACTCCAGACCCTAGACCTTGAGCTCTTGACCCTTAAGCCTACAGCCTAAAACCTAGATACTAGACTCTAGACGCTGGAAACTAGACACTGGACCCTTGACCCTTCATCCTAGATACAAAACCCTAGACACTAGACCCTTGACCCTGGGCACTTAACTCCAGGCCCTACACCCTTCAGTCTAGACCCTTAAGCCTGCAGTCTAAAACCTAGACACTAGACTCTAGAAACCAGACACTAGACACTGGACCATAGACCATTAATCCTAGATACTAAAACCTAGATGCTAGACCCTTGACCCTGGGCACTTATCTCCAGATCCCGGATGTGTAACTCTAGACCCTTAAGCCTATGGTCTAAACCCTAGACACTGGACCCTAGACACTGGTCACTTGACCCTGGTCACTTGACTCCATACTCAAAACCCTTAAACCTATACCCTTAAGCCTACATCATAAACCCTACACACTGGACACTGAACCTTTAATCCTGGACTAATCTAGTCTAATCCTAGACTCTGGACCCTTGACCATGAGCACTTAACTCCAGACCCTCGACCCTGGACTCTAGACCCTGGGCTCTAGACCCTTAAGCCTACAGCCTAACATGTAGACCCTAGACTCTAGACACTGAACACGAGAACATGAACATGTGGACCCTAGACCCTTGATCCTAGATACTAAACCCTAGATGTGAGACCCTTGACACTGGGCTCTTCACTCCAGACCCTAGACCCTTAAGCCTACAGCCTAAACCCTAGACACTGGACCCTAGATACTGGACCGTAGACACTAAACACTTGACCCTGGTCACTTAAGTCCAGAGTTGAAACCCTTAACCCTGGACCCTTAAGCCTACATCATAAAAACTTAGACACTGGACCATTAATCCTAGATACTGAACCATAGACACTGGACCCTTGACTCTGGGCACTTAACTCCAGACACTAGACCCTTAATCCTACAGCCTAAACCCTAGACACAGGATCCTAGATACTGGATCCTTGACACTAGAGCCTTTACCCTGGGCACTTTACTGCAGACCATAGATGCATAACTCTAGACCTTTAAGCCTACATCATAAACCCTTAATCTCGCTGTCTAAACCCTTGGCACTGGTCCAGAGACCCTAGACTCTTGATCCTGGGCACTTAACTACAGACCCTCGACCCGTAACTGTAGATCCTTAAGCCTACAGCTTAAGCCCGAGACACTGGACCCTAGAACTGTGGGTTAAGGTTCTAGTTTAAAACGTTTCAAGTAAAAGTTCTAGGGCTAAGGCTCTAGCATCTAGGGTTTCATATCTTGGGTTAAAGGTATAGGGGCTAGGATTACGTGTCGAGTCTTAAGGGTCTGCATTCTAGTGTCGACGGTGAAAGGTCTAGGTTTAAAATATGGGTTAAGCATCTAGGGTAAAGGGTCTAGGTTCTAGTCTCTAGTGTTTAGGCTGTAGGCTGAAGGGTCTAGGGTTTAGTTTCTAGGGTTAAGGGTCTAGAGTCTGGAGTTAAGCATACAAGGTCAGGGGCCTCAGGTTATGAGTTAAAGGTCTAGGTTTTAGATGTAAGCGTCATAGAGTAAAGGGTACAGGGTCTGGTGTGAAGGATCTATGGAAATGCTCTAGAGACTACAGTTACACTTGTAGGGTTAAGTGTCAAGGGTTAATGGTGTTTCCTCCAGATAGCATGGTTTGGGTGGGAAGGGACTTTACAGATTGTCTAGTTCCACACACTCTGCATTCACCTCAATTTGTTCTGCATTGATTTCCAGTTGGAGCGTAGCTAGCATGTGGTCACATGGCTCTGTGGCCCCTGTGTTCCCTGTGCGAACAGAACTGTTTTAATGGTTAAGGATAAATAATTAGTGAATTCCTGGTTAATATTTTCATGTTGTTACCAAGAAGTTTTAGGTGTGAAGAATTTGAAAAGCAGTCATCATCAGCGGGGGCTGCTGGTGACTGACATTGACTGGGGCAATGGGAGGACTGGGGTGACTGGAGGTAACTGGGAGGGACTAGGGTGGCTATGGGAATGGAGGTGACTGGGGTGCCTGGAGGTGACTTGGGGGACTGGAGGTCATGGGGGGGACTGCGGGGGACTGGGAGGACTGGAGGGGACTGGAAATGACTGGGGGGACTGGAATGCCTGGGGGAGAACTGGGGTGCCTGAAGGTGACTGGGAGGATGGGGGACTGGGGGTACCACGGGGACTGGAGTTGACTGGGGGGACTGGAGGTGACTGGTGGTGACAGGGAACTGGGGGGACTGGGGTGACTGAGGGGGACTGGGGGCACTAGGGGGGTATGGGGGGGTGACTGGAGGTGACTGGGGGGACTAGGGGAATGGAGGTGACTGTGGGTGACTGCGGGGGTGCGTGAATGTGACTGGGGGCACGGGGTGAAGCGGGGGGACTGGAGTGACAGGAGGTGATGGAGGAGCCTGGGGACATGGGGGTTACTGGCGGTGAGTGGGAGCTGGGGTGACTGGGGGGGACTGGTGGGGACTGGAGTGTGGGAGGGTCTGGGGGTGGGGGAGGGGCAAATTGGGGCAAACAACAGAGGGGCAAATGGGAGGGGGAGGGGAAGAAGAGGTGGAGGAGGGGGAACTTGGGGGGGTAAAGGGGAGGGGCCAATCGGGGGAGGGGCAGCTTGGGGGGCAGGGGAGGAACCTCTTTGGTGACCCCACAGGCCCTGCCCCCTGACCCAGAAGTGACACCAGAGATGGTGGAAGAGCTGAATGTGGGGGAGGGGTAGGGCCTGGATGCCTGGGTTCCCCCTGCCCCATAGGTGTGGGTCCCACCCCCCCATAGGTGTGGGTCCCAGCCCCCATAGGTGTGGGTGCAGCCCCATAGGTGTGGGTGCAGCCCCACAGATGTGGGTCCCACCTCCCCCCTATATGTGGGTCCCACCCCATAGATGTGGATCCCACCCCATAGCTGTGAGACCCATCCCACATCTCCCCCCTCCCCCCCAGTGCCCCTGAGCCCAGGTCCGGCCCCTCCCCCCACCCAGGGGGTGGTGATGGAGAAGGGGGAGGGGCAGGAAGGTGAGAGCAGCCTCAGACACCTGAGTCCCCCTTAAGGGGGTTATTGGGGCCACTGGGGTGGGCGGGGTTGGAGGGGTTACTGGGAGGACCATGAGCACTGGGGGCATTGCTAAGAAGACTGGGAGGGTTACCAGGGGTTACTGGGAGGGGGGGTTGACTGGGAGTTACTGGGAAGACTGGGGGGTTCCTGGCATCACTGAGGGGGGTTGGGGGAGTTATTGGGAGCACTGGGAGGGTTACTGGGGGGACTGGGGGAGTGACTGGGGGGGCTGACTGGCGGGGCCCCATGGGGGGTGACCATGTCCTCCTGGATGTGTGGATCCCCCCTTGGACGCTTGGGTCCTCTCTCCGCAGCCCCCCCCCGCCCCTCCCTCCCTCTTCTCTCTCTGCTCCCTTGTCTGGCGCCTCCACCTCCGGCACCCCCCCGAGACCACCTGGCCCCTCCTGGGCTTCAAGTGAGTGGAGGGAGGGTCAAAGGTCATCCCCAGGCTGGGCCCACTTCCGGTTGACCCCCTCGGCCCCTGCAGGGAGCCTGGGAGAAGGGGCTGGATGCGCCTGCCCCACCCCCTGACCTGGGAGTGCGTGCTGAGTGGGGGAGGAGTGTCTGGAGAGCCCCGTCGGGTCACATGGGAGCGGCTGATTGGTCAGTGGTGACCTTTGACCCCTCATTGACCTCTCGATCCCTGCTTTAGTGCTGCTTGAGGCCTGCTGACCCCTGACCTCTCTATGTGACCCTCGACCTCTTTGCAAGCTCTTCACCCCTCTGTGACCCCTCTCATGACCCTTGACCCTTCTGTGACCTTTTGACCTTGTTGGAGTGCTCTTTGACCTCTCCATGACCCCCAGCCCCATCCTTGACCCCTCCCCCGTGACTCCGCAATTAAGGGACCTCTTAGTGTGAGCAATTAAGTGGGGGTCATTAGTGGGGCAGAGGGTAATTAATGAGGTTGGGACTAGTAAGTAAGGGAAAATTAATGAGGGTAATTAAGAGGGTGGGGCTATTAGGGGAGCTCTAATGGGGTGAATTAGTGAAGGGGGTAATTAGGGGTAGTATTAAGTGAGCGGGTAATTAGCATGGTTTAATAATGAGTTAATTAATTAAGGGGGTGGGGCTATGAAGAAGCCTCTGAAAAAGCCAGGATGCCGGAGGAGGGAGGAGGGGGGGGGAGAAGTTAAGGGGGGTATTTGAGGGGGTTAATGAGTGAAGGGGGGCAATTAAGGGGGTGGTAATTCATGAGGGGTAATTAGGAGTGGTAATTAATTAATGGGTTAATTCATTAGGGGGGGTGGGGCTATGAAGGGGTCTCTGAAATGCCCAGGAGGCCATTAAAGGGGGGGAGGTGGGGCAGTTTAAGGGGCATAGGTGGGGGGCCTTAATGAGCGAAGGGGGGTGATTAGGTGGGTGGTAATCAGGGTGTTAATTGCCCCCCAGTCCCTGGCGGCGCTGCTGGCGGCAGCTGCGCTGCCCCCCCCCGGCCAGGGGCACCTGCCTGCTGCTGCGGCTGCGGGGCAGGAGGTAGGGCTGGGGGTATGCGGTGGGGGGGATTGGGGGGCACTTGTGGCTGCGGGGGGGCAGTTATGGGGCAGGGAGTGCCGGGGGTTCTTACCAACCCACCAATGCCCTCCAGAGCACAAGGAGGGGGCGGGGCTGATGGCGCTGCTGGGGTGGGGCCGCGTGGAAGGGGCGGGGCCAATGACACTATGGGCGGGGACGCCCCCACCCCTGCCCCCCTGCTGGGGGCGGCACGAGCGCTGGCAGGGCGGGGCCAGGTCAGGGGGGCAGCGTCAAGGGTCATAAGGGGAGGGGAAGGGGCTGGAGGGGGCGGGGCTTGGCGGACCCCGCCCTTTCCTCCACCCAACCGCAGGATGAGGCCAACGATGACGTCACCAGCACCTTGAGCGATGTCATCTGGGAGATGGTGGAGAAAGGGGAGGAGGTGAGAGGGGACGGGGGCAGGGATTGGGAGGTACTGGGAGCGCTGGGGGGTCACCGGTGCTACTGGTGCAGTTCTCCCAGATGCTGGTGCTCAGCCCCTCCCCTGAGCTCCCCGCCACCCTCCCTGCCATCTCCTGCCTGTGCCGCCGGCAGCTCTGGCCCCTGCACTGACACAACGTGACCGTGCAGCCTGGCCCCCAACTGCCCCGCCCCCCAACTGCCCCGCCCCTTATCAAGCCACACCCCAACAAATTCCGCCCCTTCATCCTCCTCCCTGACCTGCCCTCCACCCCCCCCCACCAGCAGCACCTCCAAGCACCTCCCAGTAAGACCCATTGCCACATCCCAGTCCTTCCAGTCCCTCCCATTATGCTCCTCCTCCCCCTCCCACCTCAGACCCCTCCCAGCAGGGGGCGGGGGCCTGCCTGGGTGGGCATGGCCACCGCTGACCCTGCCACCTGGCCCCGCCCCCAGCGCTCATTGGCCCTCCCAGGGCGACACCCTGACCCTGGCTGGGTTCAACGAGGCATTAACGAGCCTCATTAGCCTGACAACAGCATTTGCCTTGTTCATTAACCCATTAACACTTCAATTAATGTGGGTAATTAATCAAGGGGTAATTAGGGGGGTGACTAAGATGCAATTAATTAATGGTTTGATAAGGACTTAATTAATGTTATTAATCAAGGAGGACAGTGTGGGGGGGTAATGAATGAAGGAGCAAATAGTGGTGGTTAATTAAGGGGTAATGAAGAGATGATTAATTATGATTTGTGTTGTAATAAAATGTTTTGATTAATGGCTTAATTATTATTTAAGGATGTGGGGCTGTACACGAGGTAATTAAGGGGGTGTGATTAATTAAGGTGAGTCATTAAGGGGTCATTAATATTATAATTGATAAGAATGTTTTAATTAATTAATGGGCGGGGGAAGCAATTAAGGGCGGTAACTGAAGAGGGAGTAATTAGTGAAGAGGGTTATTAGGGTGTGATGAATAATTGAGATGCTCAGTGAAAGGGTGTTGATTAATTAAGGTGAGTAATTAATGAAAATTTAAATAATTAATTGTGTTAATTAAGGGGACTGAAGCATTGGAGGGGACACAATGGGGGTAATTAATGGGCTGGGGAGGGAATTAAGGGGGTAATTAATGGAGAGTTAATTAATGAATGAGGCTAATTAAGGGGGGGCATGGCAATGAAAAGGTGGGGAGGTAATTCATTGGTTACAATTAATGGGCCAGGGAGTGATGAAGGGGGGGTAATTACTTGGCATGACCTCTGACCCCCTGTGACCTCGGCCCCCCAGGCTGCTGGCACTGGGCGATGCTGCTCAGCTATTGGCTGAGGTGGAGGTCACGCCCACCCAGTACGGCTGGCCCCAGCCCCACCCCACCAGCCACTGGGGAGAGAGAGGCCCCTCCCCACCCCCACTCAGGTCTGGCACTGGGAGGGACTGGGAGGGACTGGGATGGGGGCACTGAGTCTTACTGGGATGTACTGGGGGGGGTTACTGGGAGATACTGGGTTGGAGGCACTAGGTGTTACTGGGACTTCCTGGAAGCTACTGGAATGTACTGGTGGCCACTGAGACTCACTGGGATGTAGTGGGAGCCACTGGGATGTCCTGGGATCTACTGAGATTGGGGTCACTGGGACCTACTGAGATCTACTGGGATTGGGGTCTGGTGTTTAGGTTTTATGCTGTAGGCTTAAGGGTCTAGAGTTTTGGATCTAGGGTCTGGAGTTAAGTGCCCAGGAACAAGGCTCTAGTGTCCAGTGTTTAGTATCTAGTGGGCAGTGTCTAGGGTTTAGGCTTTAGGCTTAAGGGTCTTTATTTAAGGCTCTAGGGTCTGGAGTTAAGTGCTGAGGATCAAAGGTCCAGTGTCTTGGGTCCAGTGTCTAGGGTTTAGTGTCTAGGGTTTTGGCTGTAGGCTTAAGGGTCTAAGAGTTACGGGTCTAGGGTCGGTACTTAAGTGCCCAGGGTCAAGGCTCTAGGGTCTAGGGTTTAGTATCTAGGGTTAAGGGCCTAGGGTCCAGTGTCTAGGTCTAGTGTCTAGGATTTAGGCTGTAGGCTTATGGGTCTAGAGTTACGGTTGTAGGGTCTGGAGTTAAGTGCCCAGGATCAAGGGTCTATAGTCCAGTGTCTAGGGTTTATGCTGTAGGCTAGGGTTAAGGGTCTACGGTATGGAGTTAAGTGTCCAGGGTCCAGTGTCTGTGGTCTAGGTTCTAATGTCTACTGTCCAGTGTCTAGGGTTTAGGCTGTAGGTTTAAGGGTTTAAGGTTAGGTGTCTAGGGTCTTGAATTAAATTTCAAGGGTATAGGCTCTAGGGTTTAGTATTTAAGGTCCAGTGTCTGGAGTCTAGGGTCCAATGTCTAGGGTTTAGTCTGTAGGCATAAGGGTCTAGATTTAAGGGTTTAGTGTCTGGAGTTAAGTGCCAAGGGTCAGGGATCTAGGGTCAGGGTTTAGTATAAAGGGTTAAGGGTCTAGTGCCTATGGTTTAGGCTGTGGTCTTAAGGGTCTAGGGTTAAGGGTCTAGGTTCTGGAGTTAAGTGCCCAGGATCAAGGGTCCAGCATCTAGGGTCTAGGCTATAGGCTTAAGGGTCTAGATTTACGTGTATACTCTCTGGAGTTAAGTGCCCAGCATCAAGGGTCTAGCGTCTAGGGTTTAGGATGTAGGCTTAAAGGTCTAGAGTTATGGGTCTAGAGTCTGGAGTTAAGTGCCCAGGGTCAAGGCTCTAGGGTTTTAATATCTAGTGTTAAAGTGTCTATGGTCTAGGTTTTAAACTGTGGGCTTAAAGGTCTAGAGTTACGGGTCTAGGATCTGGTGTTAACTGCCCAGGGTCAAGGATCTAGGGTCTAGGGTTTAGTATCTAGGATTAAGGGTCTAGGTTCTAGAGTTTAGGCTATGGGCTTAAGTTTCTAGGGTTAAGGGTCTAGGGTCAGTAGTTAAGTGCCCAGGGTCAAGGGTCTAGGGTTTAGTATCTAGGGTTAAGGGCCTAGGGTCCAGTGTCTAGGTCTAGCGTCTAGGGTTTAGTCTGTAGGCTTAAGGGCCTAGAGTTACAGGTCAGGGTCTGGAGTTAAGTGCCCAGGGTCAAGAGTCTAGGGTCTAGGGTTTAGTAACTAGGGTCTCGGGTCTAGGGTCCAGTTTTTAGGGTCTAATGTCTATGGTTTAGGCTGTAGGCTTAAAGGTCTAGAGTTATAGGTCTGGGGTCTGGAGTTAAGTGCCCAGGGTCAGGGGTTTAGCGTCTAGGATTCAGAGTCTAGGATATAGGCTATTTGCTTAGTGGTCTAGAGTTATGGGTCTAGGTTCTGGATTTGACTGCCCAGGGTCAAGGCTCAACAGTCCAGGGTTTAGTATCTATGGGAAAGGGTCTAGGGTTTAGGCTGTGGGCTTAAGAGTCATGGGTTAAGGATCTAGGGTCTGGAGTTAAGTGCCTAAGGCCAAGCATCTAGGGTCTAGGGTTTAGTATGTAGAGTTAAGGGTCTAGTGTCTAGGGTTTAGTCTTTAAGCTTAAAGGTTTAGAGTTATGGGTCTAGGGTCTGGAATTAAGTGCCCAGGGTCAAGGTTCTAGGGTTTAATATCTAGGGTTAAGAGTCTAGGGTTTAGGCTGTTGGCTTAGGGGTCTAGTGTTAAGGGCCTAGGGTCTGGAGTTAAGTGCTGTTGCAAGCTGGTACTGGGGGGCTACCAGCTGTCAGGATACTTTTGCTACTCCCCCTCCCCATGTGGAGGGATTTTTTAATAAGACCGAGGGTCACACATGGCGCTGCCTCTCCTGGAGGAACGGCCACCACGTGACTGTATTTCAGGGTGGTAGTTAGAAAGCACCCCCATCCCACCACACTCAGAAATTGCCTCTGAAGCCAAGGTTTACTCCACAAACTAATCGGTTTATTAAGGGTTAACACAAACTGAGGGATGATGTTTAGGGACAATGCAAAGGTAAATGGCTACCAGGGATATTGATATGTATATAGTAAGTGTCCTTTAGGGAGGCAATGCAAAAGGTCCTGTGCTTTTGAGGGAGAGGGTTAAGGACCAAAGGCAGGAGGGAAGGATGGAAGGAAACCCGACGTCGGTCCTCCTTAAGAGGTCGCGCTGTGTGAGTATGAGGAGAGGAGTGTGTGTGTGTGTGTATGAGGTGATGTTACCCTCTGGCGGCTTGTCCAGCTGTGGCCCTGTCTCAGAAGGCAAGACGGCAGGTCCGTGGTGTTGGAGGGGCAGCCTCTTGGCAGCAGGTGCAGCAGCCTTTGGTTTCCCCTC
The DNA here is from genome assembly GCF_020740795.1 of Apus apus. Classification (NCBI taxonomy): domain Eukaryota; kingdom Metazoa; phylum Chordata; class Aves; order Apodiformes; family Apodidae; genus Apus; species Apus apus. The sequence goes on along the minus strand of NW_026248850.1, from coordinate 198,377 downwards.
AACCAGTAGCAACGCGGGGGGCTTCAGCTCCGACCCCAGGGCTCAGGACCCCGGCACACTCGGCGCTGAGGCCCAGGCTGGACCCGGGGCAAGCAGGCAGAGTCCCAGCACCAGTGTCTGCAGCAGGGGGGTGTCCCACACAAAAAGCGTCTGAACGGGCTTCAGGGAGGAGAGAAGGGCCCACCTGCTGCACTCGCCACCTTTGATACCCCCTGACCCACCTGTCCAGTCAGTGTCACTGCCCAGAGCCAAGGAGTGTCCATGAGCCCCACATTAGGGCAGTGACTGCCAGGGGCACAGGATGTCTTGTCGCCCATCCTTTCTGTCCCGGACCACATCTGTTGTTTTGGGTTCAGTTGTCCTTGAGAAGCAAGTCTGTTTTAGTTCGTTAGCTGGGGATAATCAGGAGAGGCCTTCATTGGCTTAAAAAGCATTTTGCTTAGACTTGTGTGGGGAAGAAAAGAACAGTTTCCCATGAGTGACCAAGGTTAAGGGTCTAGGGACTAAGGTCCAGTGTCTGGCATCTAGTGTCTACTGTTTAGGCTGTAGGCTTAAGGGTCTAGAGTTAAGGGTCTAGGGTCTGGAGTTAAGTGCCCAGGGTCAAGGGTCTAGGGTTTAGTATCTAGGGTTAAAGGTCTATGGTACAGTGTCTGGGTTCCACTGTCTAGGGATTAGGCTGCAGGCTTAAGGGTCTAGAGTTAAGGGTCTAGGATCTGCAGTTAGTGCTCAGAATCGGGGGTCTAGAGTGTAGAGTTTAGTATCTAGGGTTAAGGGTCTAGGGTCTACTGTCTAGGGTTTAGGCTGTAGGCTTAAAGGTCTAGGGTTACGGGTGTAGGGTCTGGAGTTAAGTGCCCATGGCCAAGGCTCTAGGGTCTAGGGTTTAGTATTTAGGATCTAGGGTCCAGTGTCTAGGGTTTAGGCTGTAGGTTTAAGGCTCGAGAGTTACAGGTCCAGGGTCTGGAGTCAAGTGCCCAGGGTCAAGGCTCTACAGTCTAGGGTTTAGGCTGTGGGCTTAAGGGTCTATGGTTAAGGACCTAGCGTCTGGAGTGAAGTGCCCAGGGTCATGGGTCTAGGATTAAGGATTAAGGTCCAGTGTCTAGGGTTTAGGCTGTAGGCTTAAGGGTTGAGAGTTACAGGTCTAGGGTCTGGAGTTAAGTGCCCAGTATTAAGGGTCTATGGTCCAGAGTCCAGAGTCTAGGGTCCAGAGTCTAAGGCTTAGGCTGTACGCTTAAAGGTCTAAATTTACACGTGTAAGGTCTGGAGTTAAGTGTCCAGGGTCAAAGGTCTGGGTTCCAGGGTTTAGTATCTAGGATTAAGAGTCTAGGGATCAGGGTTTAGGCTGTGGGCTTAGGGGTCTAGTGTTAAGGGCCTAGGGTCTGGAGTTAAGTGCCCAAGGTTAAGGTTCTACGGTCTAGGGTCCAGTGTCTGGGGTCTAGTGTCCAGGGTTTAGGCTGTAGGCTTAAGGGTCAAGAGTTACAGGTCTAGGGTCTGGAGTTAAGTGCCCAGGGCCAAGGGTTTAGCATCGAGGATTAAGGGTCTAGGATATAGGCTATAGGATTAGGGGTCTAGAGTTATGGTTGTAGGTTCTGGAGTCAAGTGCCCAGGGTCAAGGCTAGGGTCTAGTATCTAGGGTCAAGAGCCTAGGGTTTGGAGTTTAGGCTGTGGGCTTAGGGGTCTACTGTTAAGGGTCTAGGGTCTGGAGTTAAGTGCCCAGTGTTAAGGGTCTATGGTCGAGGGTCCAGTGTCTGGGGTCTAGGCTGTACGCTTCAAGGTCTAAATTTATGGGTCTAGTATCTGGAGTTAAGTACCCAGGGTCTAGGGTCCAGTGCCTAGGGTCCAGTGTCTAACGTTTAGGCTGTACACTTAAAGGTCTAAAATTACAGGTCTAGGGTCTGGAGTTAAGTGCCCAGCGTCAAGGGTCTAGGGTCCAGTATCTATGGTGCTGTTGTCTAGGCTGTGGGCTGTGGGTTTAAGGGTCTGGAGTTAAGCGGCAAGGGTCAAGAACCCTACAGCGCCAGGTAAGAACCACAGGATGTGCAGCCTTGCTGAGCATTTCTAAGCTCTTTTACCTCAAACATCTCTTGCTCCATCTCTCGCTGCTCATCCAGGAGCTGCTCCGTGTAGGTCAGATTCCAGAATTTTCCCAGCTAAGTGCTCTATTGTTTCTGCAGCTGCTCCTCAATCTTCTCATACTCATCCATAAAAGCAGGACTGGAGAGAAAAAGCACAAAACTACTCAGTGACATATTGACCTGTAGATGCAGAATTCTGAAATCAGCATGTTGGGCTTTGCAGTTGCCTTTCAATGTCTGCTCATCTAAAAGGACCTTTTGTTTTTCAGGTTCCACACTTAAGAGACTACAAGTGTCAGATAAAAAAAAAAAAACAAAAAACAACTCATCAAACTCTGCTGCAAAAACTCCATATATAGCAAAGGAAAGCTTTCTGTGTATCCACTACCATGCCTTTCCAAACAGAATCACAGAATGCTGGGGTTGGCAGGGAACTCTAGACATCACACAGTCCAAACCCCTGCTAGAGCAGGATCCCCTACAGTAGGTTCCACAGGAACATGTCCAGCTGGGTTTGGAATGTCTGCAAAGAAGGAGACTCCACAACCTCTCTGGGCAGCTTGTCCCAGCCTCTGTCACCTTCACAGGAAAAAAGTTGTTCCTCATGTTCAGCTTGACTCTCCTGTGCTCCAGCTTGTGCCCATTGCCCCTTGTCCTGTCACTGGACAGCACTGAGAAGAGTCTGCTCCTCCCCGCCTCCTGCCACCCCCTCTTGACAAGCATTCATGAGATCCCCCCTCAGTCTTCTCCTCTCCAGATGAATAGCCCCAGCTCTCCCAGCCTTTCCTCACAGGCAGATGTTCCAGTCCCTTCAGCATCTCTGCTGACCCAGGCTGGACTCTCTCCAGTAGCTCCTTGTTCCCTCTGGAACTGGGAGCCCAGAACCACACACACTTCTCTAGATGGGGCCTCAGCGGGCCAGAAGAACCTCCCTGACCTGCTAGCCACACTCTTCTTCATACCCTCAGGATGGCACTGCTCTGTTGGCCAGAAAGGCAGTCTTTTAAGCTTTTTAGCAGGCAAATTAAGTTTAGCAGGTGAGGTGCTGCTCAGCTGTAATCAATCATTTCATCAACAGGTCCAGAACTAACCCAGCTGAGCTTGGACTTACTGGCCTTTCCCAACTAGCCAATTGCTCTGCTGCTCCCCTAAGGTTATGGGTCTAGATGCCAGAGTTAAGCGCCCAGGGTCACAAGTTTCGAGTAGAGAGTCAAATGTCTAGGAATAGGGGCCAAGCATTTAGAGACTAGGGTTAAGTTTCTAGAGTAAAACATCTAGAGTAAAAGCTCTAGGAATAAGGCTCTAGGGTTTAGTAACTAGGGTTAAGGGCCTAGATTGCAGTTTTTAGGGTCCAGTGTCTAGGGTTTAGGCTGTAGGCTTAAGGGTCTAGAGTTACAGGTCTAGGGTCTCGAGTGAAGTACCTAGGATCAAGGCTCTAGTGTCTAGGGTTTAGTATTAAGTGCCCAGGGTTAAGCGTCTAAGGTCTAGGGCCCAGTGTCTAGGGTCTACTGTCTAACATTTTAGGCTGTACACTTAAAGTTCTGATGTTACAGATCTAGGGTCTGGAGTTAAGTGCCCATGGCCAAAGCTCTAGTGTCTAGGGTTTAGTACTAAGTGCCCAGGGTGAAAGGGTCCAGTGTCTAGGGTCCAGAGTCTAGGTTCTACTGTCTAAGGTTTAAGCTGTATGCCTAAAGATCCAAAGTTATGGGTGTAAGGTCTGGAGTTAAGTGCCCAAGGTAAAGATTCTGGGTACTAGGGTCCAGTGTCTAGGGTTTAGGCTGTAGGCCTAAGGGTCGAGAATTATGGGTCTAAGGTCTGGAGTTAAGTGCCCAGTGTTAAGGGTCTATGGTCCAGGGTCCAGTGTCTAGGGTCCAGAGTCTAGGGTTTAGGCTGTACGTTTAGAGGTCTAAATTTACACATGTAAGGTCTGGAGTTAAGTGCCCAGGGTCAAAGGTCTGGGTTCTAGGGTTTAGTATCTAGGATTAAGAGTCTAGGGATCAGGGTTTAGGCTGTGGGCCTAGGGATCTAGTGTTAAGGGTCTAGGGTCTGCAGTTAAGTGCCCAGGGTCAAGGGTCTAGGGTCCAGTATCTATGGTGCTGTTGTCCAGGCTGTAGGCTGTGGGTTTAAGGGTCTGGAGTTAAGCGGCAAGGGTCAAGAACCCTACAGCGCCAGGTAAGAACCACAGGATGTGCAGCCTTGCTGAGCATTTCTAAGCTCTTTTACCTCAAACATCTCTTGCTCCATCTCTCGCTGCTCATCCAGGAGCTGCTCCATGTAGGTCAGATTCCAGAATTTTCCCAGCTAAGTGCTCTATTGTTTCTGCAGCTGCTCCTCAATCTTCTCATACTCATCCATAAAAGCAGGACTGGAGAGAAGAAGCACAAAACTACTCAGTGACATATTGACCTATAGATGCAGAATTTGGAAATCTTAATGCTTAAAGTTCTAATGTTACAGATCTAGGGTCTGGAGTTAAGTGCCCATGGCCAAGGCTCTAGTATCTAGGGTTTAGTACTAAGTGCCCAGGGTGAAAGGGTCCAGTGTCTAGGGTCCAGAGTCTAGGTTCTACTGTCTAAGGTTTAAGCTGTACGCTTAAAGATCTAGAGTTATGGGTGTAAGGTCTGGAGTTAATTGCCCATGGTCAAGGCTCTACGGTCTAGGGTGTAGTATTTAGGGTCCAGGGTCTAGTGCCTAGGGTTTAAGCTGTAGGGTTAGGGGTCTAGAGGTATGGGTCTGGGTTCTGGAGTCGAGTGCCTAGGGTCAAGGGGGAGAGAGCGGCGGTCCCGGGGCAAGGTAGACCTGGCAGCCGGACCCCGGAGCCGGGTAGACCTGACAACCCGGTTCACGGGGAGCCGCGCCCGCGCCGCGCCGAGCTCCTCAATCACGTCGGGAGACTGCGCCCAAGCTCCAGAGCCGGGTGCACTTTCGGCGCAAGGGTGGCATTAAAAAAAAAAATAAAAATAAATAAAAATTGCATTTTATTTTCCTCCAAATCAGGTTTCTTAATGCTCCTGCTCCGCCGTCCGGCGCGGGCATACACGCGGCGGCAAGGCCGGGGAGCGGGAGGACTTGGGGGGCAGCGGCCGCTCTCGCTGGGCAAAGCGGGGAGGCGGCCGCGGGTGGGGAGGGAGCGGCCGGGCCGGGCGGGAACGGCGGGGAAGGATTCGGGGGTTCGGGCGGGGGAACCGCGGCAGCGCTCGGCGCCACGGGCGGTGGGGTGTCCCGGGCCGGGGGACAGCGGCCGGGAACGGCGGGGAAGGATTGGGGTGTTCGGGGGGAGAACCGCCGCGCTGGGCGCCAACCCTAATAGTGTTGTGGTGGGCTGTCTGCGTGTGTGTTCCGTTTGTTTTGTTTCGTTTCGTTTCTGTTTGGTTTTGATACGCTTTATTAGATATTTTTTTTTAATTGTATTTTGTTGTAATTTATTTTTCCCTTCGGCGCCGGCATAGACGCGGCGGCAACGGCGCGACGGGGGGTAGTGGCCGCTCTCGGCGGGCAAATCGGGGAGGCGGCCGGGCCGGGCGGGGGGAACGGCGGGGAGGGGTAGGGGGGTTCGTGGGGGAGCGGGCGGGCTCGGCGCCACGGGCGGGGGTCTGTCCTGGGGAGTGGGGAGCGGGCGGGAACGGCGGGGAGGCGGCCCGGGGGCGGGGCGGGGCGGAGCGGCCGGGCCGGGCGGGAACGGCGGGGAGGGGTAGGGGGGTTCGGGGGGGAGCGGGCGGGCTCGGCGCCACGGGCGGGGGGCTGTCCTGGGGAGGGGGGAGCGGGCGGGAACGGCGGGGAAGGCGGCCCGGGGGGGGGGGGGGTGGGGGGAGGCGGGGGCGGAGCCTTCGGGCTCGGCGCCAAAGGCGGCAAGGGAGCCGTGGCGGGCGGTGGGGAGAGAGCGGCGGTCCCGCGTCGAGGTAGACCCGGCATCCGGAGCTGGACGGACTCGATCGCCGAAGAGTGACTTCGCCGCTTTCGGTAAGGGGGGAAAAAAAAAACCAAACATGCCGCGGCATGGTTTCCCGCGTTTTGTGGGTTTGGGGTTCGTTTCGGCGGCAAAACTGCTCGGCGGGGAACGTTGAGGAGGCTGGGCGGGGGGGGTGGGGGGGCGCGCGCGTGTGTGGAGCTTGGGGGAAGCGGCCGGGCTGGGCGCCAACGCCGGGGAAGGGTGTGGGGGGGGGTCGGGGGCCGAGCGGCCGCAGTCGGCGGGAACACGGGGGAGTGGGGGGGGGGGGGGGGCGGCCGACGTGGTCCCGGCGGCGCACGGCCGCGGAGAGAGAGGAAAAAAGACCGAGAGCGCCGCGGCTCGCGCCGCCTTCTGCCTTCCGGGCCCGGCCCGCGCCGGTCCGCGTGAGACGCCCGGCCGGCGGCCCGTCTGAGATGTCCGGCGGGGAGCCCGGTCGGGTGCCGGCGGCGACCGGGGGAGATGCCCGGTGGATGAAGGTCAGGGGCTCGGGCTGGGGTCAGGGTAAGGGGTGAGGGCTAGGAGCAGGGCGAGGGGTTAGGGCTTGGGCCTAGGGCTCGGGCTGGGGGTTCGGGTGAGGGCTGGGCTGGGCTGGGCTGGGCTGGGCTGGGCTGGGCTGGGCTGGGGGGTTAGGGTTTGGGGCTGGGGTTCGGGCCGGGGGTTCAGGGTTAGGGCCGGGGTGAGGGGTTAGGGGGAGGGCCTAGGGTTAGGGCTGGGGCGAGGCGTTAAGGGTTCGGCCGCGGGGTTAGGGTTCTCGCCGCTACGAAATGACGATGACCAAATGCGAGGGCAACGGTTTTTTTCGGGTTTTTATTTATTTAGCCAGTTCCTGCTGTGCTCCTCGACCCGGAGCGACTAGAACCGCCAGGACGCGGAGCCTTACCTTTCTCCCTTCCGGCAACTCTGCCGGCCAGGCAACGCTGCCGCGGTCGCCGACGCGAATGTTATCGTTACAATTTACACCCCCCCCGGCACTCCTGTGAGAATCGACATAGCACGAACGATCCACAGTGACTAAAGTCAGGGTAAGGAAACATTCATCGACAGAC
>NW_026248850.1:181310-186310 GCF_020740795.1 Apus apus | reverse complement strand
TCCTCCTCTGACCAGCATTGTTTATGCTTCCCCCTTGCAGTGGTCTCTTTGGGGCGAGAGGCAAGAATACGCTCAAGATTTCTAAGAGCCGGATGGGCAAGCCGTTTATGTTGCCCCAAACCAATATTAGTTTCAAATGTTTTATGACATTCCTCACATTCAAAGCCCCCAACGGTGGCAGGCTCACTACTACCTGTACATTTTGGAATATGGCACGCAATACTGTGATGTTTTTCATTCGTTTTACCGCATCGGGCGCATTGGAATAAAAGCTTTCTTATCCCGTGCTTTCTTTTGAGATGGTCAATTAACTCAGTCATTTTCCCCATGCGAGTTCCACAGCACGGACAGGGTGGATTTTTGTCCGGCATCTTAATGAGAGGAGTACCTCCCTCTGATGGTTCTTTAGCAGGACTCGGGGTGGGCGAAATAAAGGAATACATCGAGTCATCAGGGGATACAGGGTCAATCACCCCTAAACCAGCCTCAGCCACCTCCAATTGTGGGCTGGTATCATTGCCCGTGAGACTAGCAGAGGTAAGGACCTCATAAACCTCTGGAAGCGAGGCCAATTGTTCAGAATCAGAGGGTGGACGCTCATATTCACATTCCCCATACTTTGAGTTTAAAAACTCCAATCTCTTTGTAACAGCCACTTCCACATCCAGACCCACTACATCCGTTTGGTCACAGATGTTAGTTGTGACCGAGGTGTTACGCCAATCAGCCCACGCAGTTTGCGTGGCTACAGACACAAAGAAGGCTTGTGCCACTTGCCACATTTTGTCCAAATCGGTTGAGGATTAGTCTTTACCGAAATCCCCCCCCAAGGGAGTCGGTTTTGCCCAACAGCAGCCCGTGGGCAAGGCCTTGGACAGCACAGACACTGTCAACAATTGTGTTTCACCTTAGGGAATTCTACCGAGGGGTGGTGAGTCCACTCGGTAGGGCGGTAGCAGCTACTACTACTCCAGCACTGGGGCAGAGGTCCTCTTGGTTACCCAGTAGGGCATCCAGCGGGACCACGAGGAGGTGGGACCTCTGCAGCAAAGCCCAGCTAGTAACTATGATCCCGTCTTAAGAGAGTCATAGTTACTCCCGCCGTTTACCCGCGCTTCATTGAATTTCTTCACTTTGACATTCAGAGCACTGGGCAGAAATCACATCGCGTCAACACCCGCCGCGGGCCTTCGCGATGCTTTGTTTTAATTAAACAGTCGGATTCCCCTGGTCCGCACCAGTTCTAAGCCGGCTGCTAGGCGCCGGCCGAGGCGGGGCGCCGGCCCGGGGACCCCCCCGGGGACCCGCCCCCGCGGAACCGCGCGCCGACGCCGGCGGACGGCCGCGCGCGCGCCACCGGGCCCGGCCGCGCGCCGCGGGGACCCCCCGGCAGGGGCCGGGGGGCGGCGGCGCGCGGCGGACCGCGGCCACGGCGGCGGCCGCCGCTGAGGACGCCGGGTGGGCAAGGCGGCAGTGGGCAGAGGGGGTGGCAGGTGGTGCCTGCCGCAGCTGGGGCGATCCGCGAGAAGGGCCCGGCGCGCGTCCAGAGTCGCCGCCGCGCGCGCGGAACCGCCCGGGCGGGCGGCCGGCCGACGCGCGGCGCCTCGTCCAGCCGCGGCGCGCGCCCAGCCCCGCTTCGCGCCCCAGCCCGACCGACCCAGCCCTTAGAGCCAATCCTTATCCCGAAGTTACGGATCCGGCTTGCCGACTTCCCTTACCTACATTGTTCCAACATGCCAGAGGCTGTTCACCTTGGAGACCTGCTGCGGATATGGGTACGGCCCGGCGCGAGACTTACACCCTCTCCCCCGGATTTTCACGGGCCAGCGAGAGCTCACCGGACGCCGCCGGAACCGCGACGCTTTCCAAGGCGCGGGCCCCTCTCTCGGCCCTTCACAAATCCAGCAAAGTCTCTCTCTTTTTCTCTTTCTCCTTCCCTACCTGGGTGGGAGGGGGAGGGGATTGAGAGCATTGTTGTTGAACCCAAGTCAAACGGTGACAGTTTATTGGTGCCCAACGTGGGGCTTGATTTTAAGCCCATTACACATTTTGATTAATTGGAAGTGTTCAAAATTCCATCTCTGATGGGAGGAATTGCTCAGATAGCAATGGGCAACAGTTCTGAATTTCCTGATGGATTGAAAACTGAACAGATGCTGCAATGAATCTACTGGATCTTTTTCCAAACCTGCGATTGTACATGTGGTGTGCAGCCGAGCGCATTCTGCTCTGTGTAGCTGCTCTTGTGATTGTTTTATGGTTTATTGTCAGAACTAGCCATCATCAACCGTGTAATTACCAGCCTGGTGATCCTAGGGATTATGATACTGTTCTTTACGGGGGCACTGTATGTGTACAGTTACAGTACAAATCCTAGTGGTACAGCTCCTAAAGTGAATGGAACGGTCCATGTTGGTAATAGCAGTAGCTGGTTCAGTTTTACCTCTCCATTTTCTTTCGAGCTGAATCTCCCAGCTCTTGATGTGAATAGCATTGTTGCAGTAGGGATGCTTCTGCTGAATATTTATAACGTATTGTGGATGCGTAGGGCGAGGTGCTGTTCCACTCACTGCCACTCCCCCACAGACAATGCTGCTGCCACTGCTGCTGCCACCCGTGATGCTGCCAACACCACTGCTGCTGCTACCACCACTCATACTGGTACAAAAACAACTACCTCTCCAAGTGCTGCTACAAAAACAACTGCTGCTAGAAAAACAGCTGCTTCTACAAAGATAAAGTCTACTCCCTTGCGAATCAAGCTAGTTCATCCTGTGACCAGAAGCAAGGCAAAAGCAAAACGCTCCTCCCTGAGACATCCAGAGCTTCTTAAAACAACAGATGCTGAAATTGAGGAAGCACAGTATTCAGTTGATGGAGCAGGTACCTCTCAAACAGATAACAAATCAGACCACTCTCAAGCAGACAGAAAAGCAGGCCCTCCTCAATCAGATGATGACGATGACCTTGTCCAGCTTTTCTCTATGAAAGAACTGCACCTCATGAGAAAGGACTTCACCCGCACTGATGGTGAGGGAATTCTTCCATGGTTGCTCCGATGCTTTGATAGTGGTGCTGAAACCTACAACGTGGATGAGAGAGAGGCCAAGCAGCTGGGATCCCTGGCCAGAGATGCTGGTATTGACAGAGCACTTAGTAGTAAGATAGGAACTACCACCCTGTGGGACCAACTTCTTTCAGCTGTGAGAGAGAGATACCCCCACAAGGGTGACATTGAATGGCGCCGGAGCAGAACACCCACTCTTGAGAAAGCCATCACATACTTGAGAGAGATAGCTGTGTGAGAGGTGATCTATGATAAAGATGGACTTACAAATCCTGATGATGTTCTGTGCAACACACAAATGTTCCGAAGTTTTGCTCAGGCTGTACCAGAAGCACATGCCCATATATTCTACGCAAGACCAACTGTGCGTGAGGTGGCTTTCAAAGCACGACAGTATGGAGACATAATCTCTGATTCCCTCCAGTTCCACACCTCAGCCATTGAAAAAATGACTGACAGAAAGAATAAGATGCCAGACAGATGTGGAGGTAAACTCCAGATTCTCCCTAGAGACAACTGGTCACGTGTTGCAGTCATTAAGAAGAGACTTCTTCCTATGAGACAGAAGCGAGAGAGACAGGACCCACTGCGATGCCACCTGTGGTCTCTCTTGAAAAATTATTTTAAAGAGGTCTGGGACAAGAAACCCACTGATACTCTCCGTCGCTATTTCTGGAGTGACAGGAGGTTCTCACAACTGACTGTTGTGGAGGCTGATGTGAGCCTCAGTGCTAAGGAGTGGCAAATGCACCCTGTAGTGACTGGCCCAGATGCTCCTTGCATCCTTGGCATAGACTATCTCAGGAAAGGATACTTCCGTGACCCGAAAGGGTATCAGTGGGCCTTTGGTATAGCAGATGTAGAGACTGAGGACACTGAATAGCTGCATACTTCGCCTGGCCTTTCAGATGACCCTTCTCTAGTGAGGTTGCTGAAGGTTGAAGACCAACAGGTGCCAATTGCCACTTCAACGGTGCATAGACAACAATATTGCACCAACAGAGACTCTGTGATCCCCATTCATAAGCTGATCCGGCAACTGGAGAGCCAAGGAATGATCAGCAGGACTCACTCTCCCTTCAACAGTCCTGTTTGGCCAGTGCGAAAGCCTGATGGTGAGTGGAGGCTGACAGTGGACTATCATGGCCAGAACAAAGTGACACCAACCACTCAGTACTGCTGTGCCAGACATGCTAGAACTTCAGTACGAGCTGGAGTCAAAAGCAGCCAGATGGTGTTGCCACTAGTGACATCATGCCTTTTTCTCTATTCCTGTACCACTGGAGTGCAGGCCACAGTTTGCTTTCACCTGGAGGGGAGTCCAGTACACCTGGAATCGACTGCCCCAGGGGTGGAAGCACAGCTCAGCCATTTGCCATGGACTGATCCACGCTGCACTGGAGAAGGGTGGAGCTCCAGAACACCTGCAGTACATCGATGACATCATTGTGTGGGATGACATGCCAGAAGAAGTTTTTGAGAAAGGTAGATCATCCAAATTCTTCTAGATGCTGTTTTTGCTGTAAAAAGAAGCCAGGTCAAGGGACCTTCATGAGAGATGCAGTTTCTGGGAATCAAGTGGCAAGATGGTCGTCACCAGATCCCAATGGATGCGATTAACAAAATAACAGCTACAGCCCCACCATTTACTAAAAAAGACACTCAAACCTTTTTAGGGACTGTTGGTTTCTGGAGAATGCATATTCCATGTTACAGCGAAATTGTGAAACCTCTCTATGAGATGACCCAAAAGAAGAGTGATTTTAAATGGGGCCCTGACCAACAGAAAGCTGTTGAGCAGATCACAAAGGAGATTGTGTAGGCAATGGCCCTTGGACCAGTTTGAACAGTGCCAGACATCAAGAATGTGCTCTACACCGCAGCCAGACACAATGGTCCTACCTGGAGCCTCTGGCAGAAAGCACCAGGGGAG
>NW_026248850.1:101310-176310 GCF_020740795.1 Apus apus | reverse complement strand
ATCCTAGACTACATGGGCTCTTTGTCCCTACTCCAACTCCACGTTCTTCTCATCAGACCTCGGCACCTTTCTTCAAATCTGAGCTTTCTCCACTGAAGTGGAGACACTCCAGAAATCCCCTGGACTGTTTTCATCCTGCTGTGTCCTTCTTCAAGAGACTGCCAGGGTCATTAAATTCCCCACAGAGGCCAAGGCTCCTTCCTCCAGAGAAAGCCTTGGGGTGCTTAGAAAAGACACATCCACAACACAGAATCACAGAATGGTCAGAGGGACCTCTGGAGATCATCTAGTCCAACCCCCCTGCCAGAGCAGGATCCCCTAGAGTAGATTACACAGGAACATGTCCAGGCACGTTTTGAATGTCTCCAGAGAAGGAGAGTCCACAACCTCTCTGGGCAGCCTGTTCTGTGTTCTGTCACCCTCACAGTGAAAAAGGTTTTCCTCAAGTTTATGTTGAACCTTCTAGGGCTTGCACACGTTGCCCTTGCCCTATCACTGGGAAGAGCCTGGCTCCATCCTCCTGACACTCGCCCTTTACATATTTGTAAACATTACTGAGGTTGCCCCTCAGTCTCCTCCAAGCTAAAGAGACCCAGCTGCCTCAACTTTTCCTCATAAGGAAGATGTTCCACTCCATCATCTTGGTGGCTCCATGCTTCCAGCAGTTCCCTGTCCTTCTTGAACTGAAGGGCTCAGAACTGGACACAATATTCCAAACATGGCCTCACTACAACAGAGTACAGGGGGAGGGGAACCTATCTTGACTTACTAACCATACCCTTTCTAATACACACCCAGCATGCCACAAGGGCACATTGCTGGCTCATGGTGCCTCTGTCAGCCAGTACCCCCAGGGCCTGTTCTGCTGGGCAGCTTTCCAGCCACTGTGACCCAGGCCTGTAGAGTTGTGTGGGAGTTTTGTGACTGAAATGCAGGACCCTGTGCTTGGCCTTTTTGAACCTCATAAAATTGGCCTTCCCCCTATGAAGCTCTCCAACAGATCCATTCCCAACCTATGACGGTACATAGGGTTGTTGTATTTCATTACATTTCTCCCTGCCCAACTCTCCAGCCTGTTCCCACTCTGACTGTGGGTTCCTCATCTCCCACCACCACATTGCCTTTGCTGGACCCTCTTCTGAGCACGCGGTAGCGTGGAGCGGCAGGGCCACGGGCAGCGGTGAGAGCTGCTCCTTTAATTACTGAGGATTAGAGAAGGGGCCGGGCTTCCCGGAGACGGTGAAGCTGGGGCAGAGTGAGGAGATCCGAGTCTGAGCGGGAATCCTGTGAGGAACAGGAAGGCTGACGTGGTGGGGGGCTTGGCTGAGAATGGCGGCAAAGTTTAAAAGCGGCCATCTTGGCAGCTCCCTTAGAGCACGCAGCAGCGGGGGCCGGTGAGCGGCAGCTGGCTTTCACAGGGAGAGGCACGAGGACACGCGGAGAGTGGTGCGAGTTGAGGCAGGGAGCAGAGAACACTGGTAGCTTTCTCTAGCATGGTCACAACATGCCCTAAAACCGTATTGAAAAAGTATGTGGGAACTCAGACGGAGGTTCTGAGCAGGCACGCAGCCGTGCAGGTCTCTGGTTGCAGCGAATGCCTGAGCTTGGCACTGGTACTGGAGGGAGCCAGTGGCACCGCATGTGTGAGGTGCGAGCAAATAAATGATCTCCTCAGGCAGATGGTTAAGCTGACAGAGGAGGTTGAAAGACTAAGAACTATCAGAGAATGTGAAAGTGAAATAGATTGGTGGAGCCACACCCTGAGGCAAGGGCAGAAGGAGGAGGTTCTGGAACAAGTGATGGATCTCCTCCCCTCCTGTCATCAGACAGAAGGAGAGAACTTTAGAGACATGGAGGAATGGAGGGAGGTCCGTCCTCAGAGAGGCAAGCAAAAACCCTCCCAACCACCTCCACCCTCCCAATTGCCCTTGAAGAATAGGTATGAGGCCTTGGAACTTCAGGGACAGGAAAATGAAGTTGGAGTGATAGATCTGTCTAGTGAAGCACCTAGGACTTGTCAGTCACCCTGATGCCTTAGGAGTTCTTCATTCAAGAAGAAAAGGAAAGTAATTGTGGTGGGTGACTCCCTTCTGAGGGGAACAGAAGGGCCCATGTGTCGACCGGACCCATCCCACAGGTAGGTCTGCTGCCTCCCTGGGGCTCGGATTAGAGATGTTAAAAGGAAACTCCCTAATCTTGTAAATTCCTGTGATTACTACCCACTGCTGATTTTTCAGGTTGGCAGTGATTAAATTATTAGAAGAAATGTAAGGGCAATGAAGAGAGACTTCAGGGCCCTGGGACGGCTAGTTAGGGGGTCTGGAGCGCAAGTAGTGTTTGCCTCCATACCTCCTGCAAGAATGGGTGAAGAGGTAAACAGGAAGAGTTTACTGATCAATGAATGGCTACAAGACTGGTGCCAAAGGCAGGGCTTTGGTTTTTTTGATCATGGGCTGCTATATGAGACACCTGGCCTGATGGTGGCAGGTGGGATGCACCTCTCCCAGAGGGGGAAAAGGCTTTTGGGGGAGGACTTAGCAGGGCTCATTGAGAGAGCTTTAAACTAGATGTGAAGGGGGAAGGGGAGAAAACTGGGTTTGTTAGGGACAAGCCCAAGAGGAACATACCAGGGCCTGAAGGAAGGTGGTCTAAGGAGGATTCGGTCCCACCAGTGTGCTCTGCTTGCTTCCTGAAATGCCTGTACACCAATGCACGCAGCATGGGGAATAAACAGGAAGAGTTAGAGGTCTGTGTGCAGTCTAAGGGTTATGATCTGGTAGCAATAACAGAGACATGGTGGGACAGCTCACATGACTGGAATGTGGCCATGGATGGCTATGTGCTTTTTAGGAAAGATAGGTCGGTGAAGCGAGGTGGTGGAGTTGCTCTTTATGTGAGAGAGCAACTAGAATGTATTGAGTTTTGTGCAGGGACTGATGAGGGGCAAGTGGAAAGTCTGTGGGTAAGAATTAAGGGGCAGGCTGGTGTGGGTGATACAGTTGTGGGGGTCTACTACAGACCTCCTGATCAAGATGAAGAAGTTGATGAGGCTTTCTACAGGCAACTGAAAGCAGCCTCACAACCACAGTCCTTGGTCCTCATGGGAGATTTTAACTACCCCAGTATCTGCTGGAAGACTTACACAGCCAGCCTTTCACAGTCTAGGAGGTTTCTCCAGTGCATTGATGACAACTTCTTAATGCAAATGGTGGACAAGCCGACTAGAAGAGGAGCACTGCTGGATCTTGTACTCACCAACAAGGACGGCCTTGTTGAAGCAGTGGTGGTCAATGGCAGCCTTGGCTGCAGTGACCACAAGATGGTGGAGCTCAGGATCCTGTGTGGGAGGAGTAGAATACCCAGCAGGACCAGAACCCTGGACTTCCACAGGGCAAACTTTGGCCTCCTCAATCAATTGTTAAGGGAAGTCCCATGGGACAGGGTGCTAGAAGGTAAAGGGGCTCAAGATAGCTGGTCAACATTCAAGGACCACTTCTTGCAAGCACAGGATCAGTGTGTCCCAATGGGTAGAAAATCTAGTAAGGGAGCTAGGAGACCAGCATGGTTAAAAAAGGAACTACTGGGCAAACTCAAGTGTAGTCGATGGGGCAGAATCTAGTTGGAGACCTGTGACTAGTGGAGTCCCTCAGGGGTCGGTACTGGGACCGGTGTTGTTCCATATCTTCATCAACGACCTGGATGAGGGTACAGAATGTACCCTCAGCAAGTTTGCTGATGACACTAAACTGAGAGGAGTGGCTGACACACCAGAAGGCTGTGCTGCCATTCAACGAGACCTAGACAGGCTGGAGAGTTGGGCAGGGAGAAACCTGATGAAGTTCAACAAGGGCAAGTGTAGAGTTTTGCATTTGGGGGAAGAAAAACATAATGTACCAGTACAGGCTGGGGGCTGACCTGCCGGAGAGCAGTGTAGGGGAAAGGGACCTGGGGGGCCTGGTAGACAGGAGGATGACCATGAGCCCTTGTGGCTAAGAAGGCCAATGGCATCCTGGGGTGGGTTAGAAAGGGTGTGGTTAGTCGGTCAAGAGAGGTTCTCCTCCCCCTCTATTCTGCATTGGTGAGGCCGCATCTGGAGTATTGTGTCCAGTTCTGGGCCCCTCAGTTCAGGAAGGACAGGGAACTGCTTGAAAGAGTCCAGCGCAGAGCCACAAAGATGATTAAGGGAGTGGAACATCTCCCTTATGAGGAAAGGCTGAGGGAGCTGGGTCTCTTTAGCTTGGAGAAAAGGAGACTGAGGGGTGACCTCATCAGTGTTTACAAATATGGAAAGGGTGAGTGTCAGGAAGGTGGAGTTAAGCTTTTTTCAGTGATGTCTAGTGATAGGACAAGGGGTAATGGATGCAAACTGGAGCATAGGAGGTTCAATGTGAATATCAGGAAAAAAATTTTTACTGTGAGAGTGACAGAGCACTGGAACAGGCTGCCCAGAGAGGTTGTGGAGTCTCCTTCACTGGAGACATTCAAAACCCACCTGGACGCATTCCTGTGTGATGTACTCTAGGTGACCCTGCTCTGGCAGGGGGGTTGGACTAGATGATCTTTCGAGGTCCCTTCCAACCCCTAGGATTCTATGATTCCATGATTCTGATCCTCACTCACAAAGGGCTCATACAACTTGTCACTTGTCCCATAGAGGACCTCCATGCTTCCAAGCAGCTTCTGCTCTTTGAGGGAACTTGATTCCTAACACTAAGAGCCTTCCTAATCCTACTGTTTCCAGCCTGTCTCTCCTGAAAGCTCTGTACCCACCCTTTGCAGCACCCCAAGCTGTGTGACTTGTCCCACCACTCCTTGGCAGTTCCTCCATTAGTGTCAAAAAACACAGGCTCCAACTGGTCTTGGCTGTGCCCCTGCCTGAGGGCATCGGTGCACATTTGGGCAAGTCAGTTGTGGCTGCAGGCCAAGCTCTGGCTTGGGAAAACCTGGTACCAAGTGTCCAAGACCCTCAGGGTGCTTGGCTTCAGAGCAGAGACATATCAGAGTGGACTGCAGGTGGAAACATGAAGCTGGAACTGGATGCCAAGAGTGTGAGCAAACTCTGCTGTCCTCAAGGGCAGAGACAAACAGGGCTGGGAAGAACAGCCTTGGAAGGAAATGGATTTCTTGTCTGTGGTGGCTCTGCTGCCTCTGAGGGCCTTTGGCAGAGGTGAAGCTGATCTCCTGGGATGGTCTGTTCCTTGGCTGTGTTTTCCAGGGGGTGAGAAAAATTTGGTGGGGATTAAAAAGAAAAGTTGAAAAGTGTATATCCATGACTGAGATCATGGTGTGATGTGCTTCCTATTCATGGACTGCCCCAAATCTACTGGGTTGAGAAGAGACAGACCTTGCTATGCTGCAGAGGTAGCCACCAGTTCCTTGCACAAAGGCTGCAAACCTTTGTGGTTGTGATGCTGTCTGGGGTGTCTGTCCCACTCTCACTCTGGGCTGGCTTTCTGGGACAGGACCATAGCTGTCCTGGGCAAATGCATGTAGTCATGTGTGAGAGCCATGGCACCTTGTGGAACTCTACAGGTTTGTGTCTGGAGTGAAATTGAGGATCTGTCCTGAATTTTATTAGGCCATGTAGGATTGTTCATGATAGCGCCATCATTACAGAATCACAGAATCGTCATGGTTGGAAAAGACCTCTGATATCACTGAGTCCATCAACACAAAAAGACCCCCAAAAAAACCCAAAACAAAGCAAAGCCAAAACAAAAAGAAACAAACAAAAAAAGCAAACAAAGAAAAATTAAGAAGCAAACAAAAAACCTCTACCCATAAAGAACACACCCTGCCAGAAAACACCCACAAAAACAACTCACAACTTTGGCCACCAGAGCATGTCCTGAACTGCCACATCTCTGTCTTTCTAGAATAACCCCCAAGGATGGTGACTCCATCACCTCCTTGGACAGCTTGCTCCAGTGCTTGTCCACTCTTTCAGTATAGTAATTCTTACTAATATCCAATCTGAACCTTCCCTGCTGCCACTTCATGTAATTTCCTCTGGTCCTGTGAGTATTTATTTGGGAGAAGAGGCCAACACCTATGTCACTACGTCCTCTTTTCTGGTAGCTGTAGAGGGTGATGAGGTCTCCCCTCAGCTGCCTTTTCTTCCTACTGAACATCCGCAGTTCCCTCTGACGCTCCTCATATGACTTGTTCAGCAGCTTGGTTGCTCTCCTCTGAACTTGCTCCAGCCCCTCAATGTCCTTCTTATAATGAGGGGCCCAGAACTGCACAGTACTTGAGGTGCAGCCTCACCAGTGCCCAGTAGAGGGGCATGATCACTTTACCACTCCTGCTGGCCATGCTATTCCAGATGCAGGCCAGGATGCTATTGGACTTTTTGGCCACCTGGGCACACTGCTGGCTCGTGTTAAGTCAGCTGTCAACCAGCACTCTCAGGGCCTTTTCTGCTGGGCAGCTTTCCAGCCTGTAGAGTTGGGGGGGGGGGGGTTGTGATCAAAATGCAGGACCCTGTGCTTGGCCTTTTTGAACCTCATACAATTGGCCTTGGATCATCAACCCAGCTTGTCTAGGTCCCTCTGCAATGCCTTCCTACTCTTGAGCAGATTGACACTCCCACCCAATGTGGTGTCATCTGCAAACTGATTGAGGGTGCACTCAGTCCCCTCATCCAGATCATTGATAAAGATGTTGAACACGACTGGCCCCAAAATTTAGCCTGAGGGACACCACTGGTCACCAGCCCCAACTAGATTTTACTCCATTTACCACCACTCTCAGGGCCTGACCATCCAGCCAGTTTTTTTATCCAATGAAGATGACACTTGCTATGCCATGATTTGCCTTCTTCTCCAGGAGATGCTGTGGGAGACCGTGTCAAAGGCCTCACCAAAGTCTAGGAAGACAACATCCACAGCCTTCCCCTCATCCAATAGGCAGGTCACATGCTCATAGAACATGATCAAGTTGGTCAAGCAAGATCGCCCTTTCCTAAGCCCATGCTGGCTGGCCCTGATCCCTGGCTGCCCTGCACTTGCCCTGTGAGCTCACTCCCCTTATGAGTCTTCATTCACTCCCATCCAAGGGCATGTGACAAGTAGCCATTCTTTCCATTTGCCTCCACGGACATTTTCAGAGAGATGACTAGATGCCATCAGTCCCTTCATACATGATGCAGCTGGAGGATGCAGTGTGGAGCTGATACACCATCTCCACATCCATTGGACACCAAGAAGAGAGCCTTGAGAGGAAAATGTTTGATACAATAGAGCCCAGTAGCACTGTGACCTTACCCTCAAATACAGGAAGAATAAACCAGGAGAAAAGACCCTTCAAAAGACCAATTCCTTAGACATATTTTTACAAGAAACACTTTAGAAAAAGGCCATCCTCCAGGCACTGTACACAGGAGATGCTTTTTTATTGGAAAGTCACTACTGAGCAGTTCACATCTAAAATAATGTTGTGCAAGAGTCAGACACAATAGGATCAAACCTCTAGAGAAGCAGTCAACCCAGAAAAATGCAGTATGTAAAAGTATGATACTCACAAAGAAAAATGCAGACTCCTGGCCCAAGATAAACCCTGGGAAACACACAGAGGTGGCAAGACAGGTTATTGTCAGTGAAACAGGCTATTGGGTCAGTTTCCAAAAGGTGGCCTTGAGCTCTTGGTTCCTCATGCTGTAGATGAGGGGGTTCACTGCTGGAGGCACCACTGAGTATGAAATTGCCAAAACAAGATCTAGGGAAGGGGAAGAGATAGAGGGGGGCTTCAGGTGGGCAAACATGGCAGTGCTGGTAACCAGGGAGACCACGGCCAGGTGAGGGAGGCAGGTGGAAAAGGCTTTGTGCCGTCCCTGCTCAGAGGGGATCTTCAGCACAGCCCTGAAGATCTCCACATAGGACACCACAATGAAGACAAAACACCCAAATGCTAAACAGACACTAACCACAAGAAGCCCAACTTTCCTGAGGTAGGAGTGAGAGCAGGAGATCTTGAGGATCGGGGGGGGTTCACAGAAGAACTGGTCCAGGGCATTTCCCTGGCAGAGGGGCAGTGAAAATGTACTGGCCGTGTGCAGCAGAGCAGTGAGAAACCCAGAGGCCCAGGCAGCTGCTGCCATGTGGACACAAGCTCTGCTGCCCAGGAGGGTCCCATAGTGCAGGGGCTTGCAGATGGCCACATATCGGTCATAGGACATGATGGTGAGAAGACAATACTCCCCTACAATGAAGGAGAGAAACAAAAAGTTCTGAGCAGCACATCCTGAGTAGGAGATAGCCCTGGTGTCCCAGAGGGAATTGGCCATGGACTTGGGGACAGTAGTGGAGATGCATCCAAAATCAAGGAGGGAGAGGTTGAGGAGGAAGAAGTACATGGGGGTGTGGAGGTGGTGGTCACAGGCGATGGTGGTGATGATGAGGCCGTTGCCCATCAAGGCAGCCAGGTAGATGCCCAGGAAGAGCCAGAAGTGCAAGAGCTGCAGCTCTCGAGTTTCAGCAAATGCCAGCAGGAGGAACTGGGTGATGGAGCTGCTGTTGGACATTTTCTAGCTCTAGGCATGTATTACTATCCAAGGAAGGAAAGAGAATGACAAATGACATGAGACTAGTCCGAGGAACATCAAAGCCATTTCTTATATACCCTCTTCCTTCTGCACACCCTCCCTTCCTTTTTTAGGAGCCCTTCCTGGGTCTGTGGTCAGTGGTAGTCAAGTGGGGAGCAACGTTTCTGGCTGCCAAGGGGTTGGCCCTGCTCTGCAATGGTGGATCCGTGAAAACAGTGGGGACAGGGGTCACTGCTGGTGTCCAGCTTTGTCAGAAGAAACCGCTCTTAACAGAGAACGTCTGGTCAGTGCTGAGGATCTGGGATAGCAGAAGCAGTTTGAGACTTTTGGGGTATTACAGCTTCTCCCATTACACCTGGAAAGTGTTGCTGGATGTGAGAAATCCTCAGCACTGCTGCTGTGCTCAGGGAGAACAGAGTGAGTCCTGCAAGGCAAGAGGATTGTTTGTGGCTCAGCACAGGGTGAGGGGAGCTGGTCTATCCCTTTGACTTGCCCCCAGCCACCCAGACTTGTGCCTCTCTGAAGTAGCATGTGACCACACTCCCACTGTCCTGGTTTGAGCCAGGATGAAACCAGTTTTCCTTTTACCATTTTTTTTCCCTTCAGTAAGCTTTATTTCAACTAGCAGCAGAGCATTCCAACTAAGACTGATAAAACTCTGCTGCCCAGGAGAGTCCCATAGGACAGGGGCTTGCAGATGGCCACATAGTGGACATAGGACATGATGGTCAGAAAACAATACTCCCCTACAATGAAGAAGAGAAAGAAAAGACCTGTGCAGCACATCCTGTTGGGTCTTCAAGGTAGCACCTTTACTCTGCTGGCTCAGACACTGCAGGGAGATCTATGACCCTGCCCCCTCCTGTCCCCCGTAGGAGGCTGAATTAGAAAGACAGCAAAACTGGCCAGAGATATTCCATTCCATGTATCTACGTAAGCTCAGACAAAGGTCAGAGATCACAGAAGACAACTTCCTTTCTGCTTCTTCCCTTCTCTTCCATCCATGGCCAGCGTCCAGGGAGGACTCCGTCCATCCATCACCGTCGACCCCCAGGCTCGAGCTCTTCTGACCTTCATCACTCTCTGTTCTTCTCCAGCAGCAGTCCGGAGTTTCTCGGGACTGTTTCAGCTGAGGGGAGTGTGGTGGGAGTTGCTGGGGGTGGGGGCAGGCGAGAGGCTTTTGCACATATCTGAACATATTTGTATATAATTGTATGTATTTTCTTTTATCATTGGTGTTTAATTAAAGCTATGCAGCTTAGTTTCCAATCCAGCCAAGTCTCTCTCTTTTTCTCTTCCTCCTTCCCTACCTGGGTGGGACGAGGAGAGGATTGAGAGCATTGTTGTCGAAACTGAGTCAAACAGTGACACCCATATTACCTTGAAAAGCCACCAGGCACTGCTGAGGGCAGAGGGATTCAGCTCAGACATCTACAGATCTCACTTTTTTCCTAAGGTCTCAGCATTCTTCTTCTCACCCAGGACACACTTATCTCATTGCACCAACCAATCAGCATTTTCTTTATCGTAGCATCTCTATGCTTTTCCATGGGGCTTTCAGAGAACACAAAGCTGCTCTAGGACAGGTTTGTATCTTGAAGGGAAGCTCACAGCTTGGAATAAACAAACAAAACAAAAGTCTTGAAGAAAATGCCCAAGGGTTCTAATAATGACATTTGATTAAGGGGGATTCCGCTCAATCCCCAGCCCCACAGACTACATTGCCCCTAGCCCCACAGGTGAGATGAAAGCGGGAACGTTCCCTTGGACACAGCAGCATGAAAGGATCCACAAGCTCAGACTGTGACTCTGCCCCAGCACACAACATCTGGAGTGCAGTGACCCTGCTCTGAAGGACAGTCCTGGGCACCCCTAACTTCACACCTGCCTGCACAGTGATCCAATTTGGCCACAAAGTCACCTCCACCCACACATCCTTTCCATTTTCTTCCAGATCCCACAACCTGTGGCTGTACCAGCTTTTGGAGATGCCTCCAGGAACTGCACCTGTATTGCCCTTCACCCAGAGACTCACCATGTCAAGGGCTGCACAGATTTCTTCTCCACAGAGCTCTCACTTACCTCCCAATCCTGGCCACCTTTAAGCTCTCTCTACCTCAGTCATCTCCCTCAGATCCCCTGGCAGTGTCCTTCTCCCTGCTGTGCTGGGCAGAGGAGCTGCTCCTGGGCAGAGCTGTCTCTCTGCAGCACTGCCCACTTGCCATCAGCTCCCTCCATCCCAGGAGCCCAGCTCAGAATGTTAATGAGCCCTCTGGTGGCTTTGGTGCTGAATCCATGAAGCTCAGACAGAGAGAGGAAGCTGATGAAGCCTCTCAAGAAGTCCAGGTCAGAGTCCAACTCCAAAGTTTCTGGCAGTGTTAATGGGTCCCAGTGAGGAACACGACTGAGGAAGCATCCCCAGGGTGTGGGCAGAGCAGGAAAGAGGAGGCAGTGATGGCAGGTGGAGAAAAGGAAGGTGAAGGTGGTTTTTGTGCTGAGTAATCCTGGGTGTTTTTCATGACTGTAAAGGTTCCAGCCCTGACCTCCATCATGAATGGTGCCAGTCCTGACCCCCAACTCCTAGGAAGTGAGATCCTGTCCCTCCCATCCCTCAGGGCTCTCCCTGGGACACTGTGATGTGCAGATTCCCAATACCAAGGGCAGAATTATGGCACAACACCGCTCTGGCTCTGGCACATAGACAAGAAGGCTCTGAGACCCCAGTGCTGGAAGGTTCAGTTGTCTTCCCAGGGGCATCAGTGGCAGAGACAACAGCAAGGCTGGCTATGTCAGGGGGCTTTCTGCTTTTCCATATTGCTCTGTCATCTCCACCACAGCCTTTCCTACAGTGTTCCATCCCCTGTGCCTCTTGCCCTGAAAGGTGTAGGTCTCCACCCACCTACCCCACCTTGCTGTCACCTCATTTTACTGACATCTT
This sequence comes from Apus apus, assembly GCF_020740795.1. Taxonomy (NCBI): domain Eukaryota; kingdom Metazoa; phylum Chordata; class Aves; order Apodiformes; family Apodidae; genus Apus; species Apus apus. The sequence goes on along the minus strand of NW_026248850.1, from coordinate 164,830 downwards.
TGCCTCCCACCTTGAAACACAAAGCCTGGGGCTGAACCAGGCTCCTTCTGGGTGACATGGTCCCCTTTGAGTGTAATTTCTTTCTCTTTGTCTCCACTCTGCATCTTCCCAGCTCTACTTTGTGGCATTATTTCCTGCCCAAGCTCTTTCCCACTTTGAAGAAATGCTGAAGCATAAAGTTTAAAAACCCACCCTTCAGGAGCTCCCAGGACACCCCACTATTCTCCTCAGCCTGCACAGCACAGAGCCCTGGGCCCTCAGCCTCTCTAGACTGACCATGTACTTGAAGCCTCCAAAAAGCATCTCGGAGATCTCTGGGCACTCTCCATAGTGTTTGCAGATGAAAACATGCTGGTCACAGGCCAAGAAAGATTAAGTCAGGGTTTTTACCAAGGCCCGTTGTGGCAGAACAATGGATAATGGCTTTAAACTAAGACAGGAGATCTGGAGTTCATATAAGGAAGAAATATTTTAGGATAGGGTGACAAGACAGGAACAGGTTGCCCTGAGAAGTGAATGCCCCATCACTGGAAGTGTCCAAGGTCAGGAACTTTAAGCAACCTGAACTAGTGAGAGATGTCCCTGCCCCTGGCAGAAGGGTTGGACTGGGTGCTCCTTTAGGTCTGTTCTAATCCAAAACCATTCCATGGGTCTTTGACTCTGATACCCCAACTCCTTCTCCACAGGGCTTCAAATGCCCACATACACAATGTGAGCATTTTAACCTGACCTGGTCCCCAGCACTTCCATAAAACTGGAAGAACTGACATTTCTAGGCCATGACCTGCAATGTTGTCAGAGGAACTATTCAAACCCCAAAAGGCAGAACATTAAATCAAAGACAGTTCCAGCATATCTTCAAGAAAGTTTCACCCAGTGGGTCAATGGAAGAGCCTCCCAGGATGCCAACTAAGGGTAGGAGGTTTCTGCCTCCAGAGGTCTGAGACTCATGGTAGGAAGCCAGAAAGTGCCTTTGGGGACTGGACAAGCCTTGCCCTGGGATTCTGAGGAAAGGACCAAAGGAAGGGCAAGGGTGGACTCCTGGTGTTTTGTGGAGGAAGAAGCAAGGAAAAAGAGAGAAAAAGGGCTGAAAGGAGTAGTTAATGTGTCAACAGGGGCTGGTCAGTGCCCTGCCCTGGCCGTGCCCCTCAGCTGATCTCTGCAGCCTGTCCTGTTTTATTCATACCTCCTGATCAGGAAGAGGAAGTAGATGAGGCCTTATTCTGAAAACAGGAAGAAGCCTCGCATTTGCAAACCTTGGTTCTCATGGAGGACTTACACTATCTCCACATCTCCTGGAGGGTCACCACAGGCAGATTTGGGAGCTTGTTGATGACATTGCCTTGACCAGGGTGTCTGAGGAGGCAAGGAGGTGAGTCACTGTGGGAAACTGTTCTTTTCTTCCCCACATAAGTCTAAACAAAATGCCTTTTAAGCCAGCGAAGGCCTCTCCTGATTATCCCCAGCTAACGAACTAAAACAGACTTGCTTCTCAAGGACAACTGAACCCAAAACAACAGATGTGGTCCAGGACAGAAAGGATGAGTGACAAGCTACCCTGTGCCCCTGGCAGTCACCGCCCTAACGTGGGGCTCATGGATGCTCCTTGGCTCTGGGCAGTGACACTGACTGGACAGGTGGGTCAGGGGGTATCAAAGGGGCGAGTGCAGCAGCTGCTGCGGACACTGGTGCTGGGATCCTGCCTGCCTGCCTGCCCCGGGTCCAGCCTGAGCCTCAGCGCCGAGCGTGCCGGGGTCCTGAGCCCTGGGGTCGGGGCCGGAGCCCCCTCCCTCTGTTGCTGCCGCTGGAGGGGAAACCAGCGGCCGCTGCACCCGCTGCCGAGAGGCTGCCCCTCCGACACCATGGACCTGCCGTCCTGCCTTCCGGCTACCGAGCAACGCTGGACAAGCCGCAGGAGGGGAACATCACCTCACACACACACACACACACACATACATTCCTTTCCTCATACTCAAACACACAGTGCAACCTCTTAAGGAGGACCAACGTCGGGTTTCCTTCCCTCCTTCCCTCCTACCTTTGGTCCTTAACCCTCTCCCTCAAAAGCACAGGACCTCTTGCATTGCCTCCCTAAAGGACACTATCTCACTACATACACATTTATATCCCTGGTAGCCATTTACATTTGCATTGTCCCAAAATATTATTCCTTGGTTTGTGTTAATCCTTAATAAACTGATTAGTTTGTGGAGTAAACCTTAGTTTTAGAGGTAATTTCTGAGCGTGGTGGCCGTTCCTCTGTGAGAGGCGACTGCCACGTGTGAGCCTCGGTCTTATTCAATAACCCCTCCACATCGGGAGGGGGAGCCACAAAAGCACCTGACAGCTGGTAGCCTCCCAGTACCAGCTTGCGACAGTCACCCTGTAGGACTTCATACCTACAAAAAACAGAGCTGGCCAGGTATGGAACAATCACGGGTGAGAAGGCAGAGTTGGGGCTCCTGAGGGAAGGGAAGAAGGATAAGAGCAGGACTTGAAGAGAGCAGGCTTTGGCCTGGCTAGGAGCATGACTGGAAGAATCCCAGAGGACAGCAGAGGAGCGCAGAGAGCTGTTTCAAGGTTTGGATCTGGTCTCTTCCAGCTCAAGAATGGTCTGCCCTGGACATGCAGGAGGCCAAGCAAAGGTGACTGGTAGCTGTCAGGGATGAGAAAGGAGCTCCTGACTAAAAGGTTAGATGGGAAAGTGTTAACCTGTGACAGGAATGTACGGCCCTGAGATCACAAGTTGGGAGCAGCTGCATGGCCTTATATAATATGTGTGCCCTTGTATCTTATGTCTAGCCATAACATAGACATCACAAGGGAGTGGCAGGACATTCTTACAAGGTATTTATGGCCATAACATTACAATGGGGGGGCAATCAGCCTTATATGGGAAGCATGGCCCCAAGATCACAATGGGGGATTTTCTGGCATGTTATATGATGTATGTGACCTGGAGATCAGAATGGGGGGAGCAGGATGGCCCTATATGGCACGTGTGGTATGTGTATGTGTAAAACTAGCAGACATAAATTAGCCCACTAGTTGGGTTCAAGGCTGAATGTCCAGTCAAGCACTGCTCAACATGCACTCCTCTGCACAGCTCTGTCCAGGGAAGTTCAAACAAAGCACAACACAAGCTCTGTTTTCCCACTCCCAGTGAAGTGCACTCTTTTCATGGCCACGAGCAGCCAGTTTCTCCAGCAGAATTCTGTGGGAAATGGTGTTGAAGGCTTTGCTAAGGTCCAGCTAAACAACATCCACAACCTTTCCCTCATCCACTAAATGGATCGTCATAGAAGGAGATCAGCTTGCTCAAGCAGGATCTTTCTTTCATGAACCCATGAATACTGGGCCTGATCCCCTCGTTGTCATGCATGTGCTGCATAATGGCACTCAAGATGATCTACTCCATAACCTACCCCAGCACCAAGGTCAGACTGACAGGGCTGTCATTCCCTGGATCCTCCCTCTGGCCCTTCTTGTAGATGGAGGTCCCATTTTCCAGTCTCCAGTCCACTGGGACCTTCCTGGTCAGCCAGGACAGCTGGTAAATGCTGGAAAGTGGCTTGGTGAGCACTTCTGCCAGCTCCCTCAGTACCCGTGGAGTGGATACCATTCGACCCCATTGACTGGTGTGTGTGTAAGTGGCACAGCAGGTCACTAAGCATTTCTCTTTGGATTATGGGGGCTCAATTCTGCTCTTCATCCCTGTCTTCCATCTGGACTGGGTAACCAGCGAACAACTGGTCGTACTACTAAAGACTCAGGCAAAGAAGGTATTAAGTACCTCAGTTTTCTCCTCATCCTTGATCACTGTGTTTCCCCATGCATCCAATAAAGGACAGAGATGCTCCTTAGTCCTCCTTTTTTTCCTTAATATATTTACAAAAGCTTTAAAAATTATCTTCTCTGGCAGTAGCCAGGTTATCTTCCAGTTGGGCTGTGGCCCTTTTAATTTTATCTCTGCGAAGCCTCACAATATCCTTGTAATTCTCCTGAGTGACTTGACCCTGCTTCCAAAGGCCATAAACTGCCTTTTTTTTTTTCTCCCCTGAGTCCCAGCTAAAGCCCTCTATGCATCCAGGCCAATCATCTTCTTCCCCACTGGCTCATGTTTTGGCACAGGGGAATGGCCTGCTCCTTCTGAAAAAGTGTCCAACCTTCCTGGACTCTTGCCCTTCAGGACTGCCTCCCAATAGCTCTGTCAACCACTACCTGAAACAAGGCAAAGTCTGCCCACCAAAAGTCCAAAACTACAGTTCTGCTGATGTTTCTCCTTACTTCTCCAAGAATAGAGAAATCTGTAGTCTCCTGAAGAGCTTTGGAATGCCCCTGAAGAGAAGGCCCTGAGCAGCAAGAAGAGGAGCCAGTGGGACATGCTCACTATAAGAAAGGCAAATTATACTCAGGGTTGTGTTGGAAAGCCACTGTGGAGAGGCTGAGGCACCTGGGCTTCTTCAGACATGTGAAGCGGAGGCTCATGACACTAGAGTAGTAGCCTGGAAGTGCTTGAATGAAGGTTCTAGAGATGATGGAGCTTTTCTTACTAGTGGGCAGAGGAAAATAACTCCACAAAATGCAGCTTGGGATGTTCAGACTGGAAGTGAAGTAAAAGAAATATGGCTTGAAGTGTATCCTTGTGGGGTGAGAGGTCAATTAGAGAAGCTTTGGGTTTCAAGGAACAGTCAGTGAGGGTAGAGAGACATCAGTGAAGTTATAGAAATGCTAGGGTGAGAGCTACATGGGAAAACAAGATGGTTATTTCTAGGCATCTGCAGGCATGGACAATGAAGGACAGTCTGCAGTAGAGATGGCCAAGGGCTATTACAGGGCCAAAAACCTCAACAGGACTAAGTACTTTGTCCTCTTGGTGATGACAGTTGCCTTAACCACTGAAGCCCACCAGGAGAAATTTTATTTTGAGGATCTGGACTTTGTTTCATCCTCACCCCTTCTTGGGGAGGCTGGGATGTGTGACAGGATTTCTTTACACTTCTCATTGTTCCCCCTCACGCCCCACTGCCCCCAGGAAGAGCCCTGAGCCCTGTGTGAGGGACAGGATCTGCCTTCCCAGGGCCTGGGATCAGGGCTTGGCCTTCCTGCTTCATCAAACAAAGCAAAGGATTTGGATTTTCTCAGCATGGCAGGCACCTGCACAAGGCCTTTGCCTCCCTGCAATCATGGCCTCAAATCATCTGCTCTAACAACACCACGGGGAGGCCTTGTCAGGCTCAGTGGGACCCATTAATGCTTCAAGTTACTTCATTTTTTTTCTTCTCAGTTTGAATTCTTGAGTGGTTTCCTCGGTCTTCTCTCAATATCTGAGATTCATGTAATTTCTTATTTTATACCAGCCTCCAATTAGGTGCTCTAATGAGTCCTTGGGGAGGCTTTGTCAGTAATCACCCTTGGTGGGGCTCATTAGTGCTTCAAGGTACTTTGAGGTTTGCTTCTGGCTTCTTGAGCAGGTTGTTCAGTCTTGTCTAAGCACCTGAGGATCATGGACTCAGCACCAAATACACCATGGGAGTAATTAAAACAGAGAGAGCCCTAACGCACGACATCTTTCCGTGTAATTTTCTTCAAGCCTTCAAGATTTCTACAGCTAATTAGAGGTTTCCTGAGTGAAGTTAAGGAGGAAGAGTTCATACTGTATCTAATAAAAATGGGGGTTTACTTTAAAGGGTCTTTTGGATGACTTGTCAGTTTAGAGAGGAGATGATACAAACATTCTTCAAGTAACATTGGTCCAGGGTGTCACCTTAGGCAAGCTGGGAAATACAGCCTCTTGAGGTCCCACACTGTATGGACAGTTTTGCTCCTCACCTCCCCAGCCTCACCATTTCTGTCATTGGCCACCTGGGACGTACATCCCCACTCCTTGCATCAGACTTCTCCACTGATCTCTGCAGCTGAATGTTACAGCTCCACTGTACCATCTCCCAGCTGCTCTCCTGTGAGAACTGGCTGCACAAGCACAGCAGAAGTCTTGCTTTTTGCAAGAAAAGAAAAACCTGTATCAGATTTCATAAGCAATAAACCACACTCTGTCACCATGTGCTAAGTACAGGCTGCTCCTAAGGGGCTGCCTCTCTGCAAGGGAGAATCTTATCAGAAATGTTTTCAAGAGACAGATAGTAAAAGATAGATATAAGCACTATTAAGGAGGTGGCTAAAGACACAGTCAGACTGCTGAAAGACTGGTGAGATGTTAACCACCTGAAATGCAAAGAAGCAGTCCCAGTGAGAAGTATCTGAATGAACTAAGATTAGGAGAACACTAGAGAAGAATGGAAATGGCCTTTGTCTAGGCAGCCTGCATCTGAGAGGCTGACTTTAGAAACGGCCACTGTCTCAGGACGACCAGGCAAAATTTTATGTTGTGGCTCCGGGCTTGGTTTGCTCCTTGCCTCTTTTTGTGATAGCTGGGAAGTGTTGCAGTTTTCCTACAGTTGATATTGCTCATCCTCCCACCTCACGGCTCCCAGGAAGAGTCCTGACCCACAGGTGAGGGGTAGGATCTGCCTTCCCATTGCTTGGGGGTCAGAGTTTGGCATAACTACTTTAAATAAAGAAATAAATAAATAAATAAATAAATAAATAAATAAATTCACATCAGAGCCACCTGCCCAGGGCCTTTGCCTCCCTGCAATCACAGCCTCCAATTATCTGCTCTAACAAGTCCCTGGGAGGGCTTTGTCAGCACCAGTCCTCAGTGGGGCCCATTAATCTTTCAACGTACTTTGAGTTTTGCTTCTGACTTCTTGAGCAGTTTCTTCAGTCTTCTCTCAGCACTAGAGGTTCATGGACTAAGCACCAAATACATTGTGGGGCTAATTAAAATACAGAGAGCCCTGACAAACCTTATTACCTCCTGTAATTTAGCTTTAGGTCTTCAAGCCTTGTACAGCTAATTGGAGTGTAGTTTCATAGTGTAGTCAAGGAGAAACTTTTCATACCATGCCTTATTAAAATGTTTCATTTTCTTTATTTCAAAGACCCTCTTTCATGATTTCTCAGCTTAGAGGAGAGATAAAGGCAACTCAAAAAACCATGAGAAATGAAAAATTGACCATGAGGTAAAGCCAACTCAATCATGTGTGAGGTATTTTCTCAAATTATGTTAAACAAATGCAATTAAAAACATCAAACCCCTATTTTTAAAAGTGATGTTCAGGACTGCAACTTGAAATGAGCTGTTCACAGCATGTTTCATTGAATACCCTTAAGCTCATAGTAGTTTTTGTGTTAAGAACTGTGTCTCTCTCACAGGTGTCGCGGGCCGGTATCGGGGGCTACCGGCTGTCAGGATGCTTCCACGACTTTCCCCCCCCGCAATGTGGAGAGGTTTGTGAATGAGCCCAAGGGTCACACGTGGCTCTGCCTCTCACAGAGGAACAGTCACTGCGGGACCGTATCTTAGAGGGTAGATTAGAATACTCCCTCACCACGCTCATAAATTGTTACTCAGACCAATGTTCAGTTTACGAATGAATCAGTTTATTAGGGGTCAACACAAACTGATGGATCAAGGTTCAGGAGAGGTTGTCTAAGTGTATATCGGAAAAGTGATTCCAAGGTACTATGGTCTTATTAAATGCACACTCCAAGGGAGAGGTGTAGAATCAATGGAGTGAAAGGGTAGGAGTTGAGCCCGGCAGGAAAGTTAGTGTGTGTGTGTGTGTGTGTGTGTGTGTGTGTGTGTGTGTGTGTACCCTCCTTCCATAGCAGCAGCTGCGGCAAACATGGCTCTAGTCCTGGGGCAGGTGGCAAGTGCAGGCTGGGCAAGCTCCTACTCCGGTCTGGTTTTGTTTAGGCTCAGGCAGTCAGCAATCCCTCGGGAGTGGGCAGGCCTCGCCGAGCAGGCTTGAACCTTCATGGAGCAGGCAGGGTCCCTGCAGAGTGGGCACTGGCTGCTCCCCTTGCGGCTTCTCCGGGCAGCGGTCACGGGGCAGTCCCCCGTTCCCTCTCCGGACAGCAGTGCTGGTGTTCCAGGCATCTTCTGGTCCTGCAGCAGGGTCTCCTTCTGGACAGGCAGAGCAAGCCAGCCTGCAGATCTTGCCCTCTTTTATAGATCAGAAATCACTGTTTGAGAAAGTACCCTGTTCAAATTAGCACTGGCCAGGTACGTACTCTGTCAGAGGCATCTTTAACCTATTGTCCGATTTTCTGCCAGTTATCATAACCCTTATGCTCTTTTCTTGTTGTGGACTTATCTGGTAGAGCAAGGGACCTGCTCCAGTCTGTCCTTGGCTAAATCAGCAAAAAGATGCCACTCTTGCTTTGCTGGCTTGAAAGGCGTTTTGTTTAGTCTTAGGTGGGGGGAGAGAAGATGGGCCATTCCCCACATCCTCCCCCCCTCCAACCTAGTTTAAAGCCCTGCCAATGAGCCCTGCCAACTCCCACATGAGAGTCCTTCTCCCCTTTTGAGACAACTGAACTCGGTCTTAGGCTGGCCTGGTGTCACATAAATGTTCCTATGGTCAAAGAAACCAAAATACTTCTTGTGGCACCAGCCCCTGAGGCAAACCTTAAGCATCTGTTTTCCTGTGCCTCTCAGTTCTCAGTGTAGTCTTCCCTGCCACTGAAGGGATTGAGGAAAACACTCCCTGTGCTCCCGATCCTTCAACCAATCGCCCCAGTGCCTTGAAGTCTTATTTAATTGCTTTGGCACTTCTGTCCTCAACCTTATCACTTCCAACCTGTATGACTAGTAATAGATAATAATCAGAGGGCTGTACCAGACAAGGGAGTTTCTTGGTAACCCAAGCCCAGAGGAGGCAGCAGACTTCCCTGTGGGATGGGTCTGATCGGCAAATAGGGCCCTCTGTTCCCTTCAGAAGGGAATCACCTACTACAATTACTCTCCTTTTTTTTCTAACGTGAGTAGTCTTAATGCATGGGGCTGACTGAGTAACCGCAGGCAAACCCCTGGATGGACCTTCATCAGCTTCCTCCTTTGCAGCTCCTCCCTCCAGTTCCAGAGCTCCATACCCTTTGTGCAAGGGCAGCTGGGAAGGTGAGGGAAGCCTTGAGGAGGTTTGCCTGTCCCCCCGAACAGGGACCTGCTTCCACTCCCCCCATCTCCTTGCTCTTCTCCTGCTGCGTGGTGGCAGGAGGGGAGTGCATCCTCAGCTTCATGAGGAGCTTCTGTCTGATGGCTTTGCCCCAGAATGTGGCTCCACCAGTCTGTCTCCCTCTCACACTCCCTGATACTTCTCCACCTTTCCAATTTCTCCTCCAGTTCTGCCACTCATCTGAGCGGATCATTCATCTTCTCACACCTCCATTACCCCTTGTCCTCTCACTACAAGCCCTTGTAAAAAGCCCCTCCTCAGCTTATCTGTAGCCCCTTCAGGCACTGGAAAATGCTATAATGTCTCTCTGAAGCCTTCCAGGCCAAACAACCCCAACTCTCTCAGCCAGTCTTAGTAGGAGAGGTGCTCCAACACTTGGATCATCTTTGTGACCCTCCTCTGGACTTTCCTCAGTAGCTCCATGTCCTTCTTATCTTGGGGGCTCCAGAATTGGACACAGTTCTCCAAGTGGGATCTCCTGAGAGCTGAGTAAAGGGGGAGAATCACCTCCCTGGACCTACTGGCTGCACTTCTTTTGAAGAAGCCCAGGAGAGTTGGCTTTCTGGGCTGCAAGTGCACATTGCTGGCTCATGGTGAGCTTCTCCTCCATCATCACCCCTGAGTCTTTTTTCTCTAGGCTGCTTTCAATCCAGCCTTTATTTGTTCTTGGGACTGCTCAGACTCAGGTGCAGGACCTTGCACTTGGCCTTGTTGAACTTCATGCAATTTACACAAGCCCACATCTGAAGTCTGTCCAGTCCCCCCCGGCATCTCCTCTCCAGCATGTCAACCTCACCACACAGTTTGGTATGGGGCACAAGGGAGTTTCTAACGCGCTTGTTGTGCTGATTCCAATGTGGGACAGCACAAAACTAGTAATGCCTTTCCTTTCCTGAGTGCCTGCAACTCCTCATGCTGTTAGCATGTGTTGATGGACCACCACAACCCGAGTGAGCCCTCTGTGTGCAAGCATTAGGAGCTGACCAAGTGGAGCTTCAGTCCAGGAGGATCTTTAGAAACTCTTGGACTCAGCCAACAGAAACCTCTGACATTATACAAGAAGTGACCTGTTCTGCATTGGAGGCAGGTGGGGAAGAATACCTCATGTGTCAAGAAACCTGACCAGCTGAGCAGCGACCCTGAGGAGAAGGACCAGGGCACTCTGAAGGACACCATATGAGCAGGTGGTTCAAGCTCACCATGAACAAGGCCAGCTGCACAGGGACATGTATTTGGAGGAGCATGGCCAGCGCAGACATCTAGAGATTTCATCCCCCTCTAGTGAGCCCTGGAGTGGCCACACCTGGAGTAGTCTGTCCCTCAGTGGGAATTCCGGCTCTAGATTGGAGGGGATGAACGTCAGAGTGCACAGAGGAGGGCTGCACATGTCCTGGACTTAAGGCTGCAAACCACCTCTTCTGTCCAACACAATGGGGACACCCCTCAATGACACTCACCTACTTACCGGTCACCGTGCACCCACTGCTGACTCCTAAACCCAGTCCTACACCTCTAAAAAGTCACAAAAAGACCCATATCTTTTTGGCCACAAACACATGGAGGAAGAGAAACTCCTGGGATGCTGTTCCTGGGGCATCTTTGGAGAAGAGCCCAGCATGAAAGACCTGCACTGGGGAGATCCCACTTGATTACAGCAGTGCAATGAACAAAGCCAGCTCTGGACACACTTTTATAAGGGAACCAGGTGACACAGGATAGGTCCATGTCTCAGGCACAATGAAAAAATACAAACATTTCTGTAGGAACATAATAAGCAAGATAGAACAATAATAACAGCAGTACTTACAAACAGAATTAATTAAAAAAAAAAAAAAAGGTGGACTCAAAGTCTGTGGAAGTGATTTGTGGAAGAAAATTACTCATTCTTGAAAACTTCTCCAAGGAATCAGCTTTCTAGTGGCATCTTTGAGCTCTTGGTTCCTCATGCTGTAGATGAGGGGGTTCACTGCTGGAGGAACCACCGAGTACAGAACTGCCACCTGCAGATCCAGGGATGGGGAGGAGATGGAGGAGGGCTTCAGGTAGGCAAACATGCCAGTGCTGACAAACAGGGAGACCACGGCCAGGTGAGGGAGGCAGGTGGAAAAGGCTTTATGTCGTCCCTGCTCAGAGGGTATCCTCAGCACAGCCCTGAAGATCTCCATGTAGGACACCACAATGAAAACAAAACACCCGAAAGCTAAACAGGCACTAACCACAAAAAGCCCAACTTTCCTGAGGTAGGAGTGTGAGCAGGAGAGCTTGAGGATGGAGGGGATTTCACAGAAGAACTGGCCCACAGCATTGCCCTGGCAGAGGGGCAGTGAAAATGTATTGGCTGTGTATAGCAGAGCACTGAGAAACCCAGTGCCCCAGGCAGCTGCTGCCATGTGGACACAAGCTCTGCTGCCCAGGAGGGTCCCGTAGTGCAGGGGTCTGCAGATGGCCACATATCGGTCGTAGGACATGATGGTCAGAAGACAATACTCTGCTGTGATGAAGAAGAGAAAGAACCAGAGCTGTGCAGCACATCCCGTGTGGGAGATGGCCCTGGTGTCCCAGAGGGAATTGGCCATGGACTTGGGGACAGTGGTGGATATGCATCCAAAATCAAGGAGGGAGAGGTTGAGGAGGAAGAAGTACATGGGGGTGTGGAGGTGGTGGTCACATGTGATGGCGGTGATGATGAGGCCGTTGCCCATCAAGGCAGCCAGGTAGATGCCCAGGAAGAGCCAGAAATGCAAGAGCTGCAGTTCCCGAGTGTCAGCAAATGCCAGCAGGAAGAACTGGGTGATGGAGCTGCTGTTGGACATCTGCTGCTTCTGGGCATTGAGACCTGTCCAGAGAAGAAAAGACAGGGAGGAGTTAGCTCAGACTTCTCTCAAAAAAAACTGCTGAACTGCACTTAGAGACCTACAAACTTCCTCTTGCCAATAACAGAGGCCTCTTACAGGTGCTTTTGGTACACTCTGGTTGCACTGGCTGATGGTCCTCTAGAAGCTGTGAGCTCTGCAGGAATTTGCCCTCTACAGCAGCAGATAAACTGGAACACAGGGTGACCCCAGATTAAATCCACTCCTGTCACCTTCAGCATTGTCACCTTCAGCATTGTCATTCCTGAGTCACCCAACTGCAGAGCAGAGCTGAGGAGATTTTGGGTTGTTTCTTTTCCTCTAGTTTCCCCTCCACATCTGAGGAGAGTTTTAAGGCAGAAACCGCTTTGAAGTGAGACCCTGTGGGTGCTGAGAGGCAGAGACTGTCCCTTAGTGCAGGGTGAGGACAGCCAGTCTGGCCATCTGTCCTGCTCTCAGCTGCCCTGTGCTGCCATGTGCTGTACTTCTTTGAGCTGGAGGATGGTCAGCACCAGATGTTCACTGAGAATACTGACTCTGCTGAGAGCAGAGAAGTCAGAATAGCCAGTGCAGCTCTGCCAGCCCCTCAGCCCATCTCATTGTCCCTGAGCAGGATCTCAGCTCTGCTCCCTCAGCTACGGACACGCAGGGCTCACTGCAGCTGCCTACACTCAGCCCTGCTGCAGGGTTTCCATGGCCTTGGCACTGGCTTGTCTTTTCCATGGGGCTCCTAGAAAACACAGAGTTGCCTTGGGAGAGCTGTGCCCTTCTGGAGGGCAGCGTGCCACTCAGCAGGACCCTGCAGGGAAAGAGTCAAATATCCTACAGATGGGGTATCCTGACGGGAGGGTCAGCTCACCCCAGCCCCACACCCTGCAGTCCCCACAGCCAGGTATCAGGCCATTTGGATGCTTTCCCTCCATGGACTCACCAGCAGGACAGGACATGCAGCATCAGTGTCCGAGCTGCATGCAAATCCTTACCTCCCGCTGCAAGGGAAGAACAAGGGCAGCAGGGGCAGGAGGGGAACATGCCAGAGTTCTGTTGACAGGAGTATCAGGACAGGGAGACACAGTCAGACACTCAGGCTTTTTTCTCTTCTGTGGTGTTGGGGCTGCTGGGAAGGAAATTCAGGATTAAGTTCCAATGACATGAAGGGGTGGGGGACTCTTCTCTGTGGGAGTGGAGACCAGGGAGATGCTCCAGGAAAATCATCAGCCCTGCAGGGATGGCAGTGAGGTGCCCAAATCCCCTTTCCCATGACTTGCAGGCAGCAGCTCTCTCTCCCTCCCTGCCCATGTCTCTGCTACCTGGAGCTGTCTCTGCCAGCAGCTGCTGCTCTGGCCCTCCTTAGCAGTGCTCCCAGAGCCCATCCTCCCCGCCGTGTGCTCAGCTCTGCCTTGAAGACACCTCTTGCAGCAGGGACCTGCCCAGGGGCATCTCTGGGTGTGCAGGGGCTCAGCAGCAGCTCAGACAAGTCCCAATTACAACTAGGGTCTTGCTGCCTTCTTCAGAGTGGAGAAGTACATTCTCATCTTCCACTGCCTACCCAGACCACCAAGAGCAGAAAACTCAAAGCACAAACTGCTTTTGTCCCAGGTAACTTCTGCACCTCTGTGTTGCTTCAAGAGAGCCCTCTGCAAATATCCTAGGGGTGATCTGGAGCTATCAGCAAACCTCACCCACACAGCAGCCATTCGAAAGCAGAAAGACCCTGCCTTGCCCTACCAGGAGCTGAAAATTTCCATGCTGAGCTTCGACCCACAGAGCCATGGGGAGGACCCAGGGCAGGTTGAGAGCTGACCCTAGCAGGCAGAAGAGCCCCTGCCCCAGCACCCAGCCCCTGGGCAGCAGTGGGGCACCCCTGGCTGCACACGTGCCCACACAGCGATCCAGTTTGCCCACAAAGTCACCCCCATCCACACATCCCTTCCATTTCCTTCCAGATCCCACAACCTGTAGCTGTGCCAGCTTTTGGAGATGCCTCCAGGAACTTCACCTGCATTGACCTGCACCACAGACTCACCGTGTCAAGGTCTACACAGATGTCTCCTCCACTGAGTTCTCATCTCCCCACTCCTGACCACATTTAAGCTCTCTCTGCCTTGTTCATCTCCCTCAGGTACCTGGCAGTGTCCTTGTCCCTGCTGCACTGGGCAGAGAAGCTGCTCCTGGGCAAAGTTGTCTCTCTGCAGCACTGCCCATCAGTTCTCTCCATCCCAGGAGACCAGCTCAGAATTTTAATGAGCCCTCTGGTGGGTTTGGTGCTGAGTCCATGAGGCTCAGACAAAGAGAGGAAGCTGATGAAACCTCTCCAGAAGTCCAGGTCAGAGTTCAAGTCCAAAGTTCCTGGCAGCATTAATGGGTCCCACTGAGGGACACAATTGAAGAAGCATCCCCAGGGTGTGGGCAGAGCAGGAAAGAGGAGGCAGTGATGCAAGGTGGGGAAGAGGAAGGTGAAGGTGGCTCTGGTGCTGAGGAACCTGGATATGTTTCATGACTGCAAAGGGCCAATCCCTGACCCCCTTCTCCAAAGGTTCCAGCCCTGACACCCACCCTGTTGGAAGGGAGATCCTGTCCCTCCCACATCCTTTGGGGCTCTCCCTAGGGCCCTGGGGTCTGGAGACTGGCCATGTGCTCAAGGCAAGCAAACCTCATCCTGGGAGATCTCTGGACACTCTCCATAGTGTTTGCAGATGAAAACATGGTGGTCATAAGCCAGGAAAGATGGAGCGAGACTTTTTATTGAGGCCTGTGGTGGCAGGACAAGGGACAATGGCTTTAAACTGAAAGAAGGAAGAGTCAGATTGGATATAAGGAAGAAGTATTTTAGGATGAGGGTGGCAAGACACTGGAACATGTTGCACAGAGAAGTGGGTGCCCCATCCCTTGAGTTGTTTTTGGTCAGGAATTTTGAGTAACCCAATTGAGTGAGACATGTCCCCATGGCAGGGGGGGTTGAATTAGGTCTTGAGGGTGGGAGATTTCTGCATCTGGGTCTGAGACTTATGATGGAAAGCAAGACAACACCTTTGGGGATTGTGCAAGACTTGCCCTGGGATGCCAGGGAAAGGACCAAAGGAAGGGCAAGGGTGGGTTCCAGGTCATTTATGGAAGAAGCAGCATGGGAAAAGTGACAGAGGACAGGTGTGAAAGGAGCTGGTCATGTGTCCACAGGGGCTGGTCAGTGTCCTGCCCTGGCCATGCCCTGCAGCTGATCTCTGCAGCCTGTCTTGTTTTCTTCATACCTTCCTCTCCAACAGCTTTCTGGGGTGATGGAGCTCTCTGCTTTTGGTACAGGCGAAGGTCAAAATACCAGCCACTGGAGTGGGAACCACAAGTCTTTAGGTCTTGTACTCTTTTTGGGGCCAGCGACTGGTGAGACAGGGGTGTGTGGATCCAACCATGTTGTGTATGTTGGTGGATGTAACTGAACATTAACCCAGATATGGCCATAGGAGCCAGTAGAACACGTTGACCATGTAGAAAGCCACCTGCACATGGGGCTGCACATGTGGGGCTGAATTAGGGGGTGTGTGGCCACCCAGGCAAGGGAGTTCTCATTCCCCTTAGCTCAGCACTGCTGTGACCACATCTGGATTATTGGTGTCTGGCTATGGGGCTTACTGGTGGGGGGAATGGGGAAGAATTGCAGTAGTTCCAGAGGAGATCTACCAGGATGGACTTTGGGACCTGTGTGGAGAGGCTGAAGGTCCTGGGCTTCTTCAGCCTGGTGAGATAAATGCTCAGGCCATTAGTGGGGCTGCAGTCGTAGCCTCCTTGAAGGGTGGTTTCAGAGATGATGGATCTTTTCTTGTAGTGGGAAGAGAGGAAAACTCCATAAAGTGCATATTAGAAGGCCCAGACTGGAGGTGAGACAAAAGCAACAACATTCAAAGAGTAGCCTTGTGCTGCAACAAGTCACCCAGAGGGAGTCAGGATCAGCCCCTGGTTTCAAGGAACAGAAAGTGAGAGCAGAGACAACAGTGAAGGTGTAGAAATACCACGGTGAGACCCAGGTGGGACAGCAAGAAGGGTGTCAGCAGCCTGAAGGGAAGGAGCGGCAGGCATGGACCAGTGTAGGACAGCCTGCAGGAGAGGTGGGCAAGGGCTCTGGCAAGATGGAAAGGCCCAACAGCACTGAGGGCTTTGTCCCCTTGGGGACAACAAACAAATAAGTTGCTTTGGCCACCAAGGCTGCTGAGATGAAACTTTATTTAGAGGCTCTCAGAATCTGCCTTCCCAGGGCCTGGGGTCAGGACTTAGCCCTTCTGCTCCATCAGAAAAACCAAAGGGCTTTCTCAGCATGGAAGGCACCTGCACAGGGCCTTTATCTCCCTGCAGTCATGGCCTCCAAGGATCTGCTCTAACGAGGCCATGGGGAGGCTTTGTCAGGCTCAGTAGGGCCCATTACTGCTCCAAAGTATTTGTTTTTCTCTTCTGATTTTGACTTCTGGAGAAGTATCTTCAGTCTTCTCTCACTGTCTGAGGTTCATGTGATGAGCCTCAAAGGCCCTGACAAGCTGTTTGTCTTTTTATAGCTTTCTTTAAGCCTTGAAGACCTTTATACCTGATTGGAGCTGCTTTCTAGGGTAGTTAAGGAGGAAGATTTCGAAGTCTAACTATTAAAAATTATTTGAAGGGAATATTTCATTGCTTTGTAGTTGAGAGAAGAGGCTCTAGCAGCATTCTCCAAGTGATAATGTCCCAGAGGGTCTCCTCAGAAGGTCTGGTGCAGAAGGAGAAGCAGCTCCTTCAGGTCTGAAATTGGATGGACACCCTTGCTCCTCACCTCCCCAACCCCACCACTTCTCTATTTGTCCCCCTGGGACTTGCATCACTGTTCCTCACCTTAGACTTCTCCCCTGATCTCTGCAGCTGGATGGTACAGCTCATTTGCACCATCTCCCACTTGTTTTCCTTGGAGAACTGCCTGCACAGGCACTGCAGAAGTTTTCCTGTTTGCAAACAAAGCAAGTGTGATACAGTTTCATGAAAAATAATGTTCATTCCTCCACCCTGTGTTAGGTACAAGCCCCCTGATGAGGTCTCATTTCTACAAGGTATAATATTATTAGTTATACTTAGGGTTTCAACAGAAACTGGCCAACAATGGAAAGGGCTTTGTTCAATGCAGTCTGATGGAAAGGCGACTTTAGATACCATGGAGTCATACGTTATCCCATTGGAAGGGACCTCAAGAGTCATGTTGTCCAAACTCTCATGCCAAAAGCATAGTCTAGAAAAGATGGCCCTGCACCCAGTCCAGCCAAATCTTCAAAGTGTTCAATGTTGAGGAATCCTCCACATTCATTGGGAAGGTTATTCCAATGGCTGATTCTTATCATGCTGGAAAATTATCCTTTTGCATCGAATCTAAATCTCATCAGTAGAGGGCACTCAGGACCTCCTGGACCCCTAAGAAGCCATCAGGTCACACAGGGACCCCCAAGACCCCACCAAGACCTCTCTGTTTTCCATGTCCCCAATACTGTCCCCAGTGTCCACTCTATGACCCAATGTCCTCCCTGTCTCCCTCAATGTCTTCCATGTTCCCCAATATTGGAAACTGGGAGCACTGGGGAGAAAAAAGGAGTCCTACTGGGAGCACTGGTCTGTCCTGGGCACCCAGGGCTGGACTACATCTCCCATCATGCTCCGCGCGAAACTTCACCTCCCACCTCCACTTCCGGCCGCCCTAACAGCCACCTCCGGTCTGCTCGGGACCGTCACGGTGGAGTATGGGGGAGAGTAGGGGGAGAGGGGAAGACCCCAGGGGCACCCCGAGACCGCCCAGGGGCACCCGGACTCTCAGGAACTCCCGCGAAAGGCCTAGAGATCCCCCTGGGACCCCTCACAGGCCCCTCGGGCCACCCAGGGACCCCTCAGGAACCCCCCCGGGCCCCTTTAGAGCCCCCGCGACCTCTCAGGGACCCCCCTCCGGAACGCCCCGCGACACTTCCGAGGACCCTGTGACCCCAGAACTCTCCGGGACCCCTTATAGCCCCTGGGTCCCCTCACAGATCCCCTTTCCCCCCCCCTCTCCCCCCCGCACTTCCTCCCCCAGAACCACAGAATCACCAAGGCTAGAAAAGACCTTTAAGGTCATCGAGTCCAGCCTGTGATCTGACACCGCCACATCTCCAGACCATGGCACTAAGTGCCACCTCCAGCCTTTCCACCTACAGGGAAGGTGCCTCCATCACTTCCCTGGGAAGCCCATTCCAATGTCTGATCACCCTCTCCATGAGGAAGTACTTCCTGATATCCAACTTAAAGCTTCCCTGGTGCAGTTTCAGGCCATGCTGTCTTGTCCTGTCACTGATTGCCTGGGAGAAGAGCCCAGACCCCACCTGACCACAACCTCGCTTCAGGTAGGTGTAGAGAGTGATAAGGTCTCCCCCCTCATCCCCCGAGTCTCCTCCAGCCTAAACAACCCCAGCTCCCCCAGCCAAGCCCTAGAAGACTTTCTCTCTAGTCCCTCCATCAGCCTCGTTGCTCTCCTCTGGACCTGCTCCAGCACCTTTATATCCTTCTTGAAGGGAGAGGCCCAGAACTGTCCAGGTCCCCCCTGCAGCTTCTTCCCACCCTTGGGCAGATCAACGCTCCTCCCCCAACTTGATGTCATCTCTGAACTTACTGAGGGTGGACTCAATCCCCACATCCAGGTGGTCAATAAAGATGTTGAATAGCACTGGGCCCAGTACTGATCTCTGGGGACACCGCTGGTCACCGGGCGCCAGCTGGATGCAGCCTAATTCACCAGCACTCTCTGGGTCATCTCTGGTGACATCCCTGGTGCCAGCGCCACTGACAGGACCAGTGACAGCCCTGCTGACACCCTCAGTGCTATCCCTGGTGACACCCCCGATACCACACCCGTACCAGCGCGGTGCCATCCCCAGTGCCCTCCCCGTGCCAGCCTGGTGCCATCCCTAGTACTATCCCCATACCAGCCCGGTGCCATTCCCCGTGCCGTCCCCGTGCCAGCCCCCTGCCAGCCTCGTGCCATCCCTGTTGACACCCCCAGTGACAGCCCTGACACCATCCCCGTGCCAGCCCGGTGCCCGCTGCCTGCCCATCCGCTGCAGCAGAGCAGCCGGCGGGCCCTGCCGCCATCGCCTGCCCCGCTGCCTCTCGCCCGGTCCCGCCCGTCCCCGAACCCCGGTCCCTCTGCCCGCACCGACTCGGGGCGCCGCCGACATCCCCCCATGGCAGAGCCGGGCTCCCGCTCCTGCCGTACGGCCCGCGCTGGGACCAGTGGGGCCACGGACCCCCGAGGGGGGGACGGAACCCTCCCCCGTTCCACGGTTCCCAGCCCCCCCGGTTCCAGCCCCAGCCGTTGGAACGCGGCCGCGCGTCGTAACAACCGTATCGGTCCGGTGGCCGCGGCTGAGCGCACGGCAGGCTGCTCGCTGTGCCGGTGCAGCGAAACGAGAGAGTGAGGGGATCCCGCGGCTTGTCCCGGAATCCTGTGTTCAGAAGAAAGAGCCTCGGAGCGCTGAGGTGCGGGGGCCGCGCTCCGGCGTGTCCGGCCACAGCCGGGGGCAGCAGCAGCAGCCGGCAGCGAGGGGACAGGGGACAGAGGGGTCCCCGCGGCACGGGGGCTGCTCCCGGGACAGAGGAGCCCGAGCCCCAGAGCGGGAGGAGGAGGAAGAGGGAGCCAGTCCCGTCCTCCCGGGGCAAGGAGGGCTCCGTGGGTCTCCGGGTCAGCTGGAGGGGGCCCGGGGAGGGGACAACCTGGGACTTTGGGGGTGACATTGGGGCACCTTCTGTCACCCAGCCTGGCCCCCACAGTGGCTAGCAAGACGGTATTGGGACAGGGTGGGAGCAAAGAGCCCCTTCAATATGACCAGGCCTGCCTCACCCCCTGGCAGGGCAGCCCGGGGGGCGAGGGATGCCCCTCATGCCTTTCCTCCCTCCTGCAGCATGGTGGACGATCGACCCCCCCGCCCGCCCAAGGAGGCCTGGGTGGAGACCGGCGATTCCCCGGCTCCCAACTCCGGGCCAGGGCCCTGCGAGAAGACCGAGGTCCAGTCACTGTGGCCGGGTGAGAGTGTGGGCACGGGGGGCAGGGGACTGCCCACCCTGCCCTGTGCCAGGCTCACCCCCCAGCCAGGCTGGCATCGGGGCTCCCAGGGCGCAGCGGCCGGGGACCCAGCCCCGTCACAGCAGCCCGGACAGGGACCCTCCCTGCCCCTGGTGCCAGCGCATCCCTCACCCGGGCACGCCGGGGGCCCCTCCCTGTGCTGCCCTCCAGCCTTGCGCCCTCCCCCCTGGGCTGCACAGGGGACAGCAGTGTTCCAGCCTGGAGCCAGGGCTGGGGACATCCCGGGGAGCTGGGCACAGGGCTCATGGTTCCCCCCCTGCCTTGCCCCCTAGACTTGCCCGAGCTCCCTCGGCCAGATCTGTGCTGCTCTCCCTTGGCTCTGCCTGGGGAGGAAGACACCCTGAGCGTCATCCAAGCCTTCCTCAGGAACCGACCAGAGGTACCATGGCCACTTGTACAAGGCTGGGCCTGTGTCTTCTGGCCACTCTTTGTGCCCATGCTCAGAAGGGGCACATGCTGGGGGCTGTGCTGGGCTCCCCCGGCTGTCTCTCTCCCTTGACACTGTCTGTCCATCTGTCTCCTGTCCGGCTGGCAGCGAAAGGACCAGGGGCTGAGGTTTTTGGATGCCCTCTGCACCACCTGCTCCACCACCAGCAAGCACTCCAATGAGTGGGACTTGCTTTACTTCTGCCAGGAGGAGGTGCTGGAGACCATCGAGGTGAGGGGGTGAGCAGGCAGGCTGAGGCAGGGCTGGGGGCAGCAGCACAGCCCTGGGGGCAGGAGAGGGCTTGGCCAGGCCAGGGCTGGCTGCCGATGAACACTGCCTCCGGTTTCTGTTCTTGGAGATGCTCCAGAGGCCCCTGGGTGGCTCGGCTGGAGCCAGGACTTGGAATCAAGAAGGTCTGCAGGTCCCTGGGCCAGCCTGTGGCTCTGTGATGGGCACAGCCCCTCCTGACACGGAGCTTGGGACCTCTGGGTGCTGAGTGGGGAGGGGGTGCCGGGGGGGGGGGGCACTCAGGCTCTGCCAGCCCCGCAGGCTCTTCTTGCTGAGCGAGGGAGACTGCCCTGTTCCTGCCCCTCCACACCCCGCTGTGCTCCCCAGGGGCTGCTGGAAGATGAGCCCACTGACCCCCTGGACACCACGGTGCAGCAGCAAGCCATGCTGGCCATCACCTCCATGAGGTACCTGCCCCAGCCCCCAGTTTGGCCTCCCTGGTGACCGGTGGCCCCAGCAGCACAGGTCCCAGGTGGGGGCTTCCCTAGTCCTCCATCCAAGGGGGAGGCAGACAGCAGGGCAGGGGCTGCCCCTGGCTTTTCCCTCCAGAGGCAACTGTCAGTGTCAGGGGGTTGAGATGGCACCCATGGTGTGGAGTTAGTCCAGACCTCAAGCCCTGGGGTCTGCCTCCTCCTTTCTGGGTCCCAAGAGCACCTTTCTGTCCCTGCAGCAGAGTGGGGCTGCTTCTGAGGGAGAGGCTGAGCAGCCTCCTTCATGCCTGCTTCTCCAGCCTCTTCTGCGTGCCTCGGCTGGAGAGCAAGGAGGGCCCTGAGGCTTCCCTGTACTCCAAGGTATGCCATGGGGTTGTCCACCTCTTCCCCTTTCTGGGAGGGGAGAGGGCTTAATAGAGAGCATCTGTCATTTGTTCATTGCCAGCCCAGTGTTAAACCATGATTGGGGGAACCTCACGGAGCTCCCGAGGCCCAAGGCCCCTTCCTGGGCACTGCAGGGTCACGGTTGTTCTCCTCAGGGCTTCCAGGGCTGCCCCCAAGCCTCTCTCCCCGTTGCAGGCCCTGGCCACCATGGACAACATGCTGCAGGAGCTGGTACGCAGCGCTGGTGACTTTGGTGTCCTGAATCTGCAGGCCATCTTGCAGGTCTGTCCTGGGCACAGGGTCCCCACAGGCAGTGAGCCCTGACTTGAGCAGTGCCCCCCGCCCCCCCGACTCCTGGTGCAAGGAGGGGGTGGAGAACGTCCCTCCTTCCCCTGCCATATTCCCCCCACCAGGCCCCTGCCTGCTGACTGCTCCAGCCCCCACACCCACCCCTGCAGCCTTGCCCTCCACCCGTCCTGCCCAACACCCCTCCCAGGTGGACCTGCCTGTCAGGCAAGGGGAGCCCAGCCCTGGGGCCTTCCTCTGCTGGAAGCAGAGGAGGCATATCCAAGAGGTTCCACCCCAGGGAGGTGGCCACCCTAAAGCCTTGGGTGGGGGGCACTGGGACATTTTGGGGGGAGGAGTGAGTGGAAGGCAACATGGGCAGCAGCAGGAGCAGGATGCAGTGACCTGCCTGGTCACAGCAGGTGGCTGTGAGGGGGCAAGAGGGACACATGCCCCATCCCAGGCGCTGGCCTGCAGTGAGCCTGGCCCTGCCCTGCCATGCCCTGCCACCTCCGTGCCACACCAGCAGCTTTTCTCCTCCCAGCTCCTGCTGCCGTTCACCACTTCCCAGCCAGAAGAGGTGCAGGAGAGGGCCGTGGCATGGATTGCCCAGCTGGCCAGCTTCATCATCACCTACCCTGGGCTGCAGGTACGGAGCTCCCGGCCTGGGCACCCCCAGGGCCCCTGAGCCCCAGCACCTCCCAGGGAAGCCAGGCACCCAGTCAGCAGGAGCCTGGGAGCAGGGGTCTTTGCCCTGTCTTGTCCTCTCCCAGGACTGCACAGGCAGGACCCTGGGTCCAGCAGCCCGGCCCTGCCCTGGGCTGCTGCTTTGGGAGCAGCCGTGGCTCCCCGTGTGCCCAGGCTCACCCTCTGCCCACCCTGCCTCTCTTCCCCCAGCTCTGCCCCTGCTTTGCACGAGCCATCACCATCAGGCACAAGTGCTCTGAGACACAGCAGTTTGACATGCTGGGGCTGCTGGTGGGGCACCTCACCTTCTGCTGCAGCTGCAATGACATGGTGACCCGCCAAGAGGCTGCAGCAGCTCTCCATCAGCTCTACACCTTCATCCTGCAGCAGAGAAGTAAGAGAAGACATGTGGGGCTGGGTGCCCCCAGAAATGGGCAGCCAGGGAGCACTCTCCTTGGTGAGAGAAAGCCCGACCCAAGCTGCCTGCCTGCAGGCTGAAAGGCCATTCATTTCCCCTCACCCCTGCTGGCAACAGCCCTGGGCCCTCCCTGGGTATCTGCTCGTCCCCTGTCTGGCTGCCCCCTTCCTTTGCCAGCCCCTCTTCTGCCCGGGGCTCTCAGAGCCCTCCTCCATCTCCGCACTCTCCCTCTGAACACCCCGGCTTTGCTCCTCCCCAGGCAGGTGTTCCTGGCTGCATGACACAGAGGTGCTGCAGCTCCCGCCTCGATGGGAAATGTTGCAGCGCAGGCTCAGCCTGCAAGTCGAACACGCCTGCAAACTCTTCTCGGTAAGAAGGGCCTTTGGCTGCTGGGCAGGGGGTTCAGCGTGAGGGAGGGGACAACCGATGGTGGGGATGACGGGGACTCGTGCTGCTCCTGAGCAGGGGCCAGGCAAAGGGCCCAGCGAGCTCCTCTGTAGGTGACAAATCTCCTTTCTCCTTCATCCCACAGATATTAATGAAATACCTGAGGCATTCTGACAGGGTAAACATCATGCTCATGGCCATCCGGAAGATGAAAGACCCAAGCCCCTACACCATTGACATGGCTACCTACATGGTGGACACACTCGTGGAGCAAACTGTCTTCCAGCAGGAGCAGGTGAGTAGCCTGTGGGTGGCCCAGCTGATGCTCCAGCCCCCTGGGGGACCGTTTCTCCTCCAGCTCCGTGCCTGGGCAGCACTGATGCCATCTCCAGCCAGCAAACCGCAATGGGAACGGGAGCAGCTCCCAGCGGGAGCAGGGGAAATGGTGGCACTTGCCCTGCTGACATTCCCACTCCCACCCATGTCTCCTCTCCAGGTGCTGAACATCGTGCGTGCCATCTATGGGAACTGGCTCTCCATCAAGTCAGTGGTAGCCCTCAGCTGCCTGGAAAGCACCCTGAAGAAGATGACAGGCAAATACTTCAGCAAGGTGGTGACTGGCCTGCTGCAGTGCTCCCCGACGTGCACCAGGTGCAGGGCCCACCAGTCTTGGGGGCTCCTCTCACATGGAAAGGCGACCCAAGTCCCTCCTGAGGGACTTCAGCCTGGCCATCCTCTTGGATGTCCCCTCTGACAGAGCCCTTGGCTCCCCACAGTGTCTCCTTGACCATGTGGAGGGCGATGCTCTGCAAGCCCCAGATGGCTAAGAAGGTGCTGCAGGAGCTGCTCAGCAAGCTTAGAAACCTGTCACTGCCTAAGACCTCCACCTCCACCAGGGCTGACCCGCGCATCCTCTCCCTGGCTGTGAGTTGCTTGATGAGGCCTCGCTGATGGCCTGGGCTGCTCTCAGCTGTTCTGGGCTCCCACTCCTCTTCCTGTCCCACCCCAAGCCTTGACCTCCCCTGGGGCACAGGGATATCTGAGTGACTGGGTGTCCTCTGCAGGCAAGCATGGTGATAAGGGAGATCCTCCTTCAGGAAGATGCTCTGCAGGCCATCCACGAGCTGGAGCTGCAGGAGGTTTTCCCCAAGCTTTTCCTGGGGCTGCTTTTTCAAGTGTCCTTCACCGCGGAGCTGACACTGCGTCAGGTGCAAATCTTCTGGATGGAGCAACAAAAGGATCAGCTCACTCCCATCAGGTGCTCCCTCCCTGTCCTCTCACCCCTGCAAGTTACCCAGAGCCAAGCCAGAAGTTCCAATGGGAGCTGAGCCCTTCTCCTCGTGCAGGTCTGCAGTGCAGTCCATGAGACTGTTGCTCTGCAAAATGGGTGGTGAGAGCCTAGTGCTGGCCATCGAGGAGCAGGGGGGCTGAGACGCCCTACTCAGCACCCAGACCCACCTCAGGGGAGTGCAGATCATCGCCAGGTGAGAGCCCCTTCTCCCCACACCTAAGGGACTGGACACCCCACACTCCCTCGGTGCTGGTGGCACTCAGACAAAGTGCTGCAGACTGGTGATGTCCAGACTGGTGCAAACTCCAAAGACCACACAGCTCAGGCCTGACGCTGCCTCCTTCCCCTCTGCCAGGGAGATCACGAAAAGCTCCGGAGTTTTGTGCACCACCATCTTCCGCTCTCTGGCAGAGCTCCTCAGTGTGGAGGACCCCACTTGGGAGATGGTCGCCATGGTCTTCCTGGTGGAGGTGAGCCTGGTGGCACTGCTCCAAGCCCCCTGCGACGCTCAGCTCTCCTGCGCCCAGCGCTGTGGGGGGAGCTGAGGCAGCGGGGGGGGGGCTCTGATTGGTACTGTGGAGGAGCAGGCCAGCAACCCCTGTGCTGTGGGACACAGGGGCTCTCCACAAGCCCTGCTGCCTCCGCCTGGACTCGCTCTCCCCCGGCATCCTTTCCCTGAGCCGATGGCTGGAGCCAGCCCCCGCTGCCTGTGTTTCAGATGCTGGACTGCCCTGACCTCAGCGACGAGCTGGACCTTGCCCTGGGGATCTTCCCCATCTATCTGCAGAGCCAGTGCCTGGGGATGCCGAGCCTGGCGCTCAGGGGTGTCCTCAAGCTCACCAAAAGGCCTGACATGGTGAGCAGGGGAGGGCTGGGACAGCTGGGACAGCAGCCCAGGGTGGAGCAGCGGGTGGTGGGTAATGGAGGGCCCAGGCTGCTCCGGGCACCGGGATCTGTGCCGGCTGCTGCCGGCTCTCCTGCCCCCCTGGGCCCTGCCCCATGGCTGTGCCGTGCCAGGAGGGAGGCAGCAGGGCCAAGAGGAACAGGCTCCTGCTGCCACCCCAGAGCAACCAGCCCGGAGTAAGGGCTCTGCAGAGCCAGGCCGTGGGGTGCTGAGCCCTGGGGTGCTGAGCCCCGGGGTGAAACGCAGTAGCCGCAGTGGGGGCTGCTGGCAGGTGGGGCAGCTTTCCAGGCAGCACCGGTGGCCCACCAGCCTGCCCAGGGATCTGGTGGGGACGGGGGCAGCCGAGGGGCTGCAAGGAGCCTGTGCTGTCTGTCCTGTCCTCCCCCCCCCCCGTGCCCTGCTCTTTCCGAGGCCGTGCCGGGCAGCCCTGTCCCCCCCGAGGCCGGTGTTGGCAGAGGGGCTTGTCACCCCTGCCGGGGGTCACTGCTTTGCACCAAGGCAGCGCCATGTCTCCCCCAGGCACAGAAAACCCTCCTGCTGCTGCCGAGCCTCGTGGAGCTGCTGCAGGACGCTGACAGGGACATCAGCGCCGCGGCCCTGCCCGTGCTCAGCGCCGCGCTGCCGCTGCTGCAGGAGCAGGAGAGAAGCCTCACCGCCCTGGCCATTGCTGAGAAGCTCTGGAACTTCTTTGACGACGTGAGGCTGGGGGAGAGCCCTGTGACCCCCTCACCGGGATCATCCACTTGCCTCTCCCTGCTGCTTTGCCCCACAGCCCCCAGACCCCATCGCTGCCCTCGGGGGCTCCGTGCTGTGTCCTAAAGATCCCCATGAACGTGTCCCGCCCCCCCCCCCTCGGTCTCCCTGCCTCAGGGGGACAGTGGTGGCAGGGGGGCTGCAGGCCTGCTGAGCCCACAAAGCACCCTGCCCTGGCAGCAACCAACAGGCCTCTGCAGGGTCTCCCTCTCTGGATCCCAGCCCCAGGGACCCCAGCACGCTGCAGCTCACTCCCTTTTGGAGCAGGGCTGGCTGAGGCCATCTTGGAGACACCCACCTCCATGTCAGCCCCTGCTCACCACGGGGCTGGGGCTGAGCTCCTCTCCCCTCTTCCCTCAGGACTCGGACGCGGTGCGGCAGCTCTCCATCCGACTCTTCGAAAACCTGATGTGGCTGCTGCGAGGTGAAAGGAAGAAATTGAAGAAGGTGGTGTGGAACAGCCTGCTCCCCCTGGCCTTCCACCTGCACGACCAGGACAAGACTGTGGCCAAGGTGGGATTCCCAGCCTGAGTGGTCCCCAAGGCAGGGCACTGCTGACACCAACCCCTTCAAATGTGTGTCACAAGGTGGTACAGCTTGCCGAGTCCCTGAGACCAGTCAGAGCCCCTGTCCTGCCCACTGCTGCCCTGCTCCTCCTGCTGCCCAGATGCATGGGGAAGTGGGTCCCTTTCCCCCCCAGCTGACCCTGCACAGCCCCTGGGACCACCAAGGCCAAAACACTGAAGCCCCAACAGGAGTCCAGCCAGAGAGGGTGGTTGCTCTTATCTTCCCCAGGGTGCTGAACCTGGTGGCAGCATCAGTCCCCAGCTTGTGCATTTTCCCTGCACAGGCCGGGACAGACTCTGAGCCCTGCCGAGACAGGAGACACAGGGTCCTGTGCCACCAGCAGTGCTGGTGACATCTCTGCTGCTCCCCAGGCCTCCCAGGAAGCCCTCTGCAGCGCTGGGCAGTTCCTGAAGTGGGGGCAGCTGGTGAAGCTGGCCCAGAATGCGCCGACGCCGATGCTGTGGGAGTGCCTGGTAAGCACAACCCCGACCCCCCCAGACCCCCTGTGCCCCGTGCCCAGCGAGGAGACAGAGGGCTGTGCCCCCGGGCTGTGAGCACCCTCCTCTGCTCCAGGCTGTCCTCAGCCCCAGGGTCCCAAAGGGGACCTTGCCACTCTGATGGCACCCCAAGGAGCCCTCTGCTGCCTCCGAACACTGATGCCACGTGGCGGGAAGCTGGGAAGCTGGGGGAAGAGGGGTGGCCCTGGGTGGGGGGATGACCCAGCTCGGGGGACAGCTCTGTGCCAGACCTGCAACTCTTCTCCCCTCCACAGCTGGCCAGAAAGAAGAGCAAGGCCAAGGACCACCTGCTCCAGAGCCAGCGCTACCTGCAGAGCCCGCAGGAGCTCCTGCGCTGTGAGGCTGTCAGGGTCATCGGTGAGACACTAGCCCTGGGTCCCTCCCTCTTCTGAGGTTCCTGTGTCCTGGGCACCCCTTCACCCTCTCTCCCAGACTACGGGCCTGGCAGGAGGCTCCCCCATCCCCTCCCCGATGCTGCACCCTGGGGTAAGCCCTCCCGAGGAGGTTGGAATGGCTGGCAGGGTCCCTGGTGGGCATCGGGGTGCCTGACACACTGTGTCCCCCCAGGGCTCATCGGACGGCGGGTGCACGAGCACGAGATGGAGGATGTCAAAGGGGGTGAGTAAGGACACCAGGAGGAAGGGCCTGGCATGGAGTTGCAGCCCAGCCCCCTGCCCGCTGGCTCCCTCCTGGCTGTCACGTCACCTCACCTCTGCTGCTTTGTCCCCACAGTCCTTCAAGGTGCACAGAAAGACTCCAGTGCCATGGTCTCCTCCCTGGCAGTGCAGACGCTCCACATCCTCCGAGCTGCGTGGCTGAAGTCCAGGGGCACCTTCAGGTTACCAGTGCCCAGGGCGTGGAGGAGCAGGTGGCGCTGGGCCCGCAGTGATGACTCTGCTCAGGCAGAGTCAGACCTGCAGCCCCAGCCCTAGGATGCTCTGCAGGGCCGGCTGGGCTGTCTGTTCCCCAAGCCCAAGAGAAGACACCTCAGCTGACACCCTCTGGCTCAGGCCAGAGCCAGAGTCCCCGCCCTGCTGGAGGGTCCCCGAGGGGCAGGACGAGCTGGCTGCTCTGGGAAGCAGCCCCCCACCCGCTGTCACCCTGACGCCCTCTCCGTGAGCGGGGGACGCCGGCCGCGTTGCCAGCGGGGCTGGGTGTGAGGGGGCAGGGACCCCCTGCTCACGCGAAGCCCCCGGAGGGCCCCCCAAGTGAGGGCCGGGCCGGAGGGAGGGGGGCGAGGAGGGGCTGCGCGGCGGGGGTCGCTCTGGCGGGGAGCGCCGGGCCCGGCCCGTCGATCGTCCCGGGGTGTCCTGCAAGCCCCGGCCCTTGGGTCGCCGGCCCAACGTGTCTGGCGACTCCGAGCCGGAGAGGGAAGGGCTGCGCCTGCGGTGCCCGTGCCGGGCGCGGTGCTGCTGCCCGCGGCTGGTGCCGGCGCTCACGCCTGTCCCCGCAGCCCGTGGCTGGGGCGGCGGCGGGAGGGGACGGCGGAGGAGGAGCTGGAGCAGGCGCCGCAGGAGCAGCGGCTGCTCTCGGCCCCGCAGCGGCGGGAGGAGCTCCGCCCGCAGGTGAGTGCCGCCCGCTGCCGGGGCCGCGCTGGGGCGGGCAGCGCCGGTGCCGAGCCCGGCCCTCAGGGCCCGTGTCCGCCCGGAGGAGCGGGCGGCAGAGGAGGAGGAGGCCCGGCCGGCGGGTCTCGGCGCGGCCCGGCTGCAGGAGGGCGCGGGGAGCCCCGGGGGAGGCGGGCGCTGTGCGCCCCCCAGGGCGGGCGCAGCCTCCCCGGAACCTCCCGCTCCCTCCGCAGCTCCAGCAGAAGGGCTGGCGGCAGCGCCTGGTCGCCGAGGACGGGAGTGCCCCTGCGGTGCTGGGGGCTGGAAGTGCCGGCTGTGGGCACCGCGCCCCTGGGCAGCTGTGACCTCTTGGCTGCAGGTCTGTGGCAGCCTCGTGAGAGCTGGTTTGGGGGTGCTGGGGGGGGTTCCTGCTCCCTTCCAGAGGTCGGCGTGCATGGCAGCCTCCTCTCTCTGCTCCAGGCTCCCAGAGCAGCAGCGTGAACCTCTGGAAATGTGGCGAGGGATTTCAACAGCTGGAGCCCTTCTGGGACATCCCCTTGGTAAGGATGGGGATGTTGGAGCTGGGCTGGGGTCTTTTGGTGGGCGCTCCCCTCCCTGGGCAGCAGGAGGAGGCTGCAGGAGCCCCTCACCCTGCTCTCTTCCCTCCAGGTGGGCCTAGTCAACAGCCTCAAGTTCTCAGCAGTTGGTGACTTCCTGGGGGCCTCGGGCAGGAGCACAGGTACTGTCCCCCCTTCCCAGCACAGCCCTCTCCTCTGGAGCTCAGCAGAGGGTGACCCACATCTCTCTCATCTACAGGCTTGGCCGGTGGTGGAGGCTCAAAGGAGCTAAAAACAGCATTTGCATCATCCTCCTGAAGTGGAGGACCACAGCCCTGAAGGCTCCAAACAGCTCCTGGCCCCTGAGCCCTTGGCCCCAGAGCCCCTGACACAGAGGATCTGACATAGCTCAGTCCTGGGGCTTGGACCATGTCATCGTAGCTCCCTTGTGAAGCCTTTCACAGCTGTGCCACCCACTGGGTTAAGAATTTGATGTCTGGGAGTGGTGCAGAATAGAAATCCGCGAACCTGGTCAGGGTTTCCTTCTTGGATTGACCCTTTGCCCTTCCCTACTTGACCCAAACGTTTGTGTGGTCCTAGTCACTGCAGATGTGCTTTGGTTCCAGCTCCCATGGTCCTTTCCCCCTTTAAGCTCCATTGGCTGGAAAAGGATGCAGGTGCAGGAGCCTGAGAAAGCAGTTCCCAATGTCATGAACCTGGTGGAAGCTGATGACTCCTGCTGGTCCCTGGGGCAGGCAATCACTTTCCAAGGGGCTCAGAAACTCACTGGAGCAGAGGCTTTCAGCAAGATGCTGCCTGTGGGTGAATTTCTGCTGGTCATGGACAACAAGCACCCTGTGTAAGTAGGATGCCTTTGTTGCTTGGGTTAACATCAGCTGGGGCTCGCTGAATGATCTTCAGCCAGATGATGTTGGTGCGTCTCACTTTTGTAGCCTGGCTGGTGGGGGACAGGGCTACTCTTTGTGTTTCTTGTTTGTCTACAGTGGAGCTTCTGACACAGGAGGAAAGAGGTGACAGCTGCAAAGGGGTTATTGTCCCTTCCTGGTGGCCAGTTATTGTCCCTAGCAGGTGCAAGGCTTGTGAGGGAGACACTTGGGCGTCTCTGGGAACAGAGGCTTTGTTTGTATGGGTTGTGGGTGGTTGTAATGGTCTTGAGTTGTGCCAGGGGAGGTTTAGATTAGGTAGGAGAAGAAACTGCTTAACTGAAAAGGTAAGGAGACAGGGGAACAGGCTGCCCAGGGAGGTGGTTGAGTCACCATTGATGGAGGTGTTTAAAAGCTGTATAGATGTAGTGCTGAGTGGCGTGGGTTAAGCACTGGACTTGGTAGAGTCAGGTTACTGGTTGGTTGAGTTTGGCTATGGTTGGTCTCAAAGGGCTTTTCCAACCAGAACGATCCTGTGATTCTGTAAGGCTGGTGGTTCTGGCTGCAGAGAGTCAGACTCCACCCCAGCAACTACCTCGCCTCCTGGGACCTGTTTGCTGGGTGTGCTGGCTGGTGTCTCAAGTTGCAAGCAGTGGCACTGCTGAACAGGCATGCGGTTACTGATCATCCTTCTCTCTTCTTTAGAGCAAAGTACCTGGAGTGCTCTGAGTCCAGAGACTTGAAAGCGTTTTCTGCAGAACCCCTCCTTGTTTACCCCACCCACTACCCTGGGCCACCAGGCTACCTCAGTGACACAGAGAGCTTGACCATCTGGGGCAATGAAACCATGTCAAGGGACTGCGACAGAACACGCTCCTGGACATCCCAGCAGCAGGGTGAGATCCACAGCGACGCCCAGAGCGAGGATGCCCGGCCTTCCCAGTCATCTCTCAACGTGCCGTCCTCCAGGGATGAACTATGACTGCCTGCTTTCCCTGGGACTCTCCTGACAGCTGAACCTGCTTTAGCTTTTCACTCTGGAAAGCTGTAGAGCAGCTCTTCATGTGGTCTCCTTCCCACGGTTTTGAACAGCAAAGCACAGTGGTTGGTCCTGACAACTAACCAAGCCCCTTGGTCTGGGTAGGAGATGGTGGTGAAAAGCTTGGTGTGGCCTTCAGAAGCAGGACATCTGTGTGCTGGTGAACATCCAGCTTGCTGTCATATTTCCCCGTGGATGCGAGTACCATGTTAGTAAGTTGTTCCATCACCTCGTGCTTCCCTTGGGACTGTGGCTCATGTTGCACCACAGCTGTTTCTGCAGGCCCTTGGTAATGCTGTTTGGGGGCTAGACAGCTACTGGAGCTGTGGTGGGAAAGGTGCACCAGAAGAGCAGGGTCCCAGCTTGGCGTAACGCCCGTGGCCACAGTCTAGCTGATTGGTTGTTTTATCTTTATGCACAGGGGGTGGGTGTGGACAGAAATGTCTATTTAGCAGGTTCTGCCTGTGCTGACAAGGGCTGGTTTTGTCTGTGTTTTCGGTTCCTTGGCAGCTTTTTTTCTGCTCAGAATTAACTGTGTTTTGCAAAAGCAGGATCCAGTTGAAACACTTGGTGTTTTTCTGCTGTTTTTTATCCACTTTCCATGCACTTATTTTATCTTTGACTTGCCTAATGGGCTTCAAAACTGAGCACAGGTGGGAACACCAGCTTGACCCACCCCTGAGGCTTTTATCCATCCTTTTTTGTTCTTTTTTTCTTTTTCCCCTCTCCTTTTGGTAAGGGGTTTTTGGCTCTGCTGTGGAGCATCTGAGCAAGTCCCCAGGAGATGGAAAAGCCACGCAGCAGTGCCTGCCCCAGGGAGGGTGGTGACAGACTGGTGGAAGCTAAGCTGGGACCAGGTTTCACCAAGTATAAGTAGCAGCTTGTTCCCAAGAGAGGTTCCAAGCTCTCTGCCTGCGGATCATCTCCTTCCTTAGGGCTTGTCACCCTAACCTGACAGGTCTGTCCTCGCTTTTGTTGAAGAAAACTGCTGTTGTACTTGCAGTATGGCAGCCTGGAATTCCTGGCTCACAAGCAGGTTGTATTTATCCTGAAGGAAACCCAGGAAGGTTTTGTTGTTGTGGTTTGTTTCCCTGGGCAGTTCAAGTAGAAAATTCAGGGTAATCTTTCTTTTGCTGCTGTAACAGGAGAGGCCCTTCAGTGCCAAAGGCAACTGCCACAGTTGAGGGACTCGCAGTGTGGCTTGTGGCACTTGAGGTGTCTCCCGCAGAGCTGAAGTGACTTGTGATATGGCAGGTTGGTCGTGGGACAAGGAAGGCAGGGGACAAGGGACTGTCCTAAAAGGTAGAAGAAGCGGCTGTGATGGAACCTCCCAACGCTTGCATTGTGTGCAGGGGAAGGGGGCAATGGGGAGGCTGGTGGTGTGTGTGAAAAAGAGCCCAGCAACCTCATGGTTGAGGCCAAGAGGAAATAAGACATGATGGAGATGCTGGGGAAAAGATGGAAACACTCAGACCAGTATTTTTGGTAGTAGCTTGCTGCAGCAATAATTCAGTGACCCAAAGGAGAGCGATTTAATGAAGAAGTTGTAAAACTTGTGTTACTAAGTTAGTTACAAGAGAAATCATTAAACTGAAAGCTCCAACAAAAGATTCTGTGGCAACAGAGCTGGGATGACTTTTGCTTTGCTGGCATTGCTCGTTAGCTCCTTGCAGCTCCTTACAGCCCTTCAGCGTGTGCCTGGGCTGGGCACAGCTCCCGCTGCTGCTGCCGCGCACTGGGGGTGAGGGGAGAGGCTGGAGTTGGACTCAGCCCCTCCAGCCATGTGCTGGGGAGACACAGCACCATCCTCATCAAAGGTGGTAGGAATAAGAAAAAATCCACAGCAGTAATGCTGACAGGTCCTAGTGTTAGAAACAAAATGTTGTTTTCGCACTCCAGTGTTAGGAAGTTAATAGGTTGTTTTCTGCCGTCGTGAAAATAAACTTTATGGGGACTGAAGAGAGAAGTGAGATACCTGGGCATTCCAAGGACACTGAGGTGGTTTATGGTCCAAGAAACTGCGGGACTTGATTGTGCTCCATCTGGGGGAGCTGAGATATCTGAACATGGAGAAGGACATAAGGCCCATGGTAAAGACAGAACAAAGTAACTTCTATATTAGTCCTCGAGACAGGATGGCACCAGATGATATCAATCGTTTTGGTGCTCGGGAAGACAGCCAAGGAGGCAAGAAAGGTCAGAATTTAACCTTAAAAGGTAAAAAGTAAATACCTGGAATGGAATGTGTAAACAGGGGTGGGAAATTTATATGGGAATTAGAAGCATCGGGTAGATTGTAAACCCTGGAGTACCCAGGCAGTGGGGAAACAGGAGGGAACCTTGTGTCGAGAACAGGGAATATAAACAGTTACCTTACTATGAGGAGCACCTGCTTCTTTAGGTCACCCATTCTTGCCAGAGCGTAAATAAACCGTGCTTCGCTGAAGGATCTGTTTGTGCCTATTCATTGGCGCGACAAACATTTCTCACACTAGCAGCACAAACCTGTTACTGGGTGTGATGTTGAAGAGTAAAACTGACTGAAGGAAGGTTGTAGCTGAAGGGTTACAGCTAAAATGGGGTGTTGGGAGTTCACTGGGTGGCAGAGGACTTGTGGGAGCTGGAGGATGTTGAGAATGTTTAAAACGGTAAAAGTGCTGAAGTTGGAGAGTGTGACAGTGAAGGAAGGGAATCACAGAGTCATCATGGTTGGAAAAGACATCTAAGGTCACCCAGGACACCTGTGAAGAGGTTGGAGGTGCAAAAAAAGGCACAAGTGACATGCATAATAAAGAGAAGAAAACAGGTAAAATCCAGGCAAAATTAGTGAAAACCAGTTTATATAGTCATTGTATAAAGATTACGGGCAAGCAATTAAAAAAAATCTTATATATATATAACCTTTTGGAGTGTGTAACCCTAAAATCAAGAACGTACACCTCTCAGCTGACCACCAACATACAGCCTCTGAGGGAACAGTCCCACACTGAACAAACCCTACCACACAGACACCAGTGCACGCTGACACTGACATGCAGAGGGCACTGAGCTCCTCTGGTAACCTTATCTTACCCTAACTCTGGGCAGAAGTTAAGGCTCAGCTACAAACTTACCACCTTCACCCTCTTCATAAAAATACAACTGGAATTCTTAAACGCTTCAGCCTAGGACCTGCCGTGGTGCTGCTCGTAAAGAGAGGTGATACATTTTCACGTAGCGTAAAACTTGGTTCAGCCCAACGTTTGCACCAGGAGTTGATCACTGATGGCTCATGCAATCTGAGCCCCATTTTGAAAATCAGTGCTACAGAACTGGGGAAGGGGGGAGGCCCAGGCACGTCTAAAATAAACTCCGATACTCTCTTTTAACTAATACACATATATCTGAAAAACAGGCTGTACAGCAGGGGCTGCTTACGATCCAATGTCTCATCAATGGCTTTTTAAAAAAATAAAATGTCTCCCTATTCTCTCAAGGAAGCCTGTGTTCTGCGAAAAGACTCCGGAAGAGTGGTACTTAATGTTTCACGGAGAAGAGATGATGAAATCCTTTATTCCAGCTGAATTCTCTATTCCAGCTGGCAGGCTGTACCATGACAGGAAATTCCTTTAATAGATATATATGAAGACTGAGGGAGGTGCTGTTAGGTTGTGCATTGTGATGCTACGAGTGTATAAAATCTGTTTGGGTGGGGTAATGCTTCAAACCCAGCTGTCTCCTCTCCATGCTCCCTTTTGAGAAGAAAGCTCATGGAGTGGCCCCTCATGAGTGCAAGTGGGAGTTCCCCAAGTGTTGCTCTTGCCGAGGGATTGCACGTCTCCCAGAGGTACATCAGCCCTGCCAGAGGACACGCTAAAGGCATCGACTGCTGTCCCAGGGGTTAGCAAAGGAAAAGCAGAACCACCCTGTGGTGGCGTGAAGACACAACCTACATCCAGGCAAGTGGCGTTTGTCTTGTTTGGGAACAACCCATGACATTCATCCAACAGCAAGTGCAGGGCAGCCCCCCTGCTTTGCTGCCAGTTCCAGCTGGGATTTTGAGAGGGCATTTGGTGGCTAGACCTTTCCCAGTTCCTGAAGTACTTACTGCAGAGTGGTTGTGTTGTTTTTGTGGGCATGAAGATGTTCTCAATGACTCCTTAACTGTCAATCAAAATTTAGCTCCTTCCCATGCCCCACAGGTCGAACGTGTATCTAGAAGCTGCTATTTCTGGTGTAGAGAAGCCAAAATTTCGTGCTAACCAGATTCTGGAGATTAAATGTCAAAAAAAGAGAAAGCCATATCTATGCCACAAGGTGAGGAGTAGCTCAATAAGAACGAATATGCACTGTTTTGTAGGGACAGGAAAATGTCCTTTGTGGCACAAACAAAATCATTCGACTGAAAGAAATGTGCTATATTTTGGACTTAACATACAAACAAGTCTACTGTTGTTGTTGTTGTGACCTAAATGCAGGAACTAGCACATGGCCTAACTGAACCTCGTTGGCCTTGGCCCATCGATCCAGCCTGTCCAGGTCCCTCTGCAGAGCTTTCCTGCCTTCGAGAAGATCAACATGCTCACCCAATGTGGTGTTGTCTGCAAACTTACTGAGGGTGCACTCCATCCCCTCATCCAGATCATTGATAAAGACACTGGACAGAACTGGCCCCAACACTGAGCCCTGAGGGACATCCGTACTGACCAGCCGCCATCCAGCCAGTTTTGTGCCCAGAGAACAGAACACTTGTCTATGCCATGATTCACCAGCTTCCCCAGGAGATGCCGTGGGAGATGGTGTCCAAGGCCTCACCAAAGTCCAGGTAGACAACGTCCACAGCCTTCCCCCCTTCATCCAATCGGTGGGTGACGTGGTCATAGAAAAGAGGCCAGGTTGGTCAAGCAAGGCCTCCTTTTCATCAGCCCCTACTGGCTGGCCCTGATCTCCTGCCTGCCCTGCACTTGCCATGGGAGCTCGCTCAAGATGAGCCTCTCCATCATCATTCCTGGTTCTGAGGCCAGGCTGACAGGCCTGTAGCTCCCCAGATCCTCCTTCTGGCCTTTTTGTCAAAATATGGAGGAATGAGCCTTCAAAATCCTAGCCAAGCTTTGGCTGTCAGTGTATTTGTGGATCAGGCAGCCCCAGACATCTAGAAAAGTGCAGTCGGACGAGCTCAGATGTGGGGCTGCTGAAGTCAGCAAAGCCTTTGTGGATAAAAACAAAGGGGGTGCGCCCCAGCAAGAAAACAGTATCCCCGCTTTCCTGGTTTAGTGGTCAGGGTGGAGCACAAAGCAGAGGGCAGAACTGCTCTCTGTTACACCCCCTCCATGGCCCAAAGAGAAGAAAAAACAGGAGAATAAAGAAGAGAGACTGAAAAGTTGGAAATTAAAACTGGAACAGGTTTCCTGGAACAGGGAAAAGGAAGGAATATGTGGGGTGAGGAACAGATCTACAAACTTACACAAGACAGATACAAAGCAGATCTTAATTATCACAGGAATATGTATGTGGGTGAGGGTCCCTTGTGGCAAGGCAGCCTCAACAGCTGGAAACCTCAAGTAGGACTTGGAAACTCAGTAGCTGGATTATGCTGGACCGTTAGAATTCTTCATAAGTCTTTTATATTGTCTTTTGATATTGTAATGGGATTTCTATCAATATTTATCTGTTATTACCTGTTGAGATTGCTTCTGCAATGTGGGAGATTTTGCTATATGAGACACCTGGCCTGATGGTGGCAGGTGGGATGCACCTCTCCCAGAGGGGGAAGGCGCTTTTGGGGCAGGACTTAGCAGGGCTCATTGAGAGAGCTTTAAACTAGATGTGAAGGGGGAAGGGGAGAAAACTGGGTTTGTTAGGGACAAGCACAAGAGGAACGTACCAGGGCCTGAAGGCAGATGGTCTAAGGAAGATTTAGTCCCACCAGTGGACTCTGTTTGTTTCCTGAAATGCCTGTATGCTAATGCACGCAGCATGGGGAATAAGCAGGAAGAGTTAGAGGTCTGTGTGCGGGCTAAGGGTTATGACCTGGTAGCAATAACAGAGACATGGTGGGACAGGTCACATGACTGGAATGTGGCCATGGATGGTCATGTACTTTTTAGGAAAAAAAGGGCAGGGAAGCGAGGTGGTGGAGTTGCTCTTTATGTGAGAGAGCAACTAGAATGTATTGAGTTTTGTGCAGGGACTGATGAGGGGCAAGTGGAAAGTCTGTGGGTAAGAATTAAGGGGCAGGCTGGTGTGGGTGATACAGTTGTGGGGGTCTACTACAGACCTCCTGACCAAGGCAAGGAGGTTGATGAGGCTTTCTACAGGCAGCTGACAGTTGCCTCACAACTGCAGTCCCTAGTCCTCATGGGAGATTTTAACTACCCCGATATCTGCTGGAAGACTCACACAGCCAGCCTTTCACTGTCTAGGAGGTTCCTCCAGTGCATTGATGATAACTTCTTAATGCAAATGGTGGACAAGCCGACTAGAAGAGGAGCGCTGCTGGATCTTGTACTAACCAACAAGGAGGGCCTTGTTGAAGCAGTGGTGGTCAGTGGCAGCCTTGGCTGCAGTGATCACGAGATGGTGGAGTTCAGGATCCTGTGAGGAAGGAACAGAATACCCAGTAGGACCAGAACCCTGGACTTCCACAGGGCGAACTTTGGCCTCCTCAATCAACTGTTAAGGGAAATCCCATGGGACAGGGTGCTGGAAGATAAAGGGGCTCAAGATAGCTGGTCAACATTCAAGGACCACTTCTTGCAAGCACAGGATCAGAGCATCCCAAGGGTTAGGAAATCTAGTAAGGGAGCTAGGAGACCAGCATGGTTAAAAAAGGAACTACTGGGCAAACTTAAGTGGAAAAGGAAAATCTACAGATCGTGGAAGGAGGGGCTGGTCACTTGGGAGGAATATAGGAATGTTGTCAGAGAATGTAGGGAGGCAATTAGGAAAGCTAAGGCCTCCTTGGAACTTAACCCTGCAAGTCAGGTTAAGGATAATAGAAAGGGCTTTTTCAAATACATAGCTAACAAAACTAACACTAGAGGCAATATTGGCCCACTGAGGAATGAGGTGGGAGCCCTGGTGACAGAGGATATAAAGAAGGCAGAGGTGCTGAACACCTTCTTTGCCTCTGTCTTTACTCCTGCAGGATTTCCCCATGAGCCCCAGATTCATATAGCCCCAGAAGCAGTCAAGATAGGTGAGGACATAGTAGATGAGGATTGGGTTAGGGATCAGTTGAGTAATCTGGACGTCCATAAATCGATGGGTCCAGATGGAATGCATCCAAGGGTGCTGAGGGAGCTGGCGGAGGTCATTGCTAGGCCACTCTCCATCATCTTCAGTAAGTCATGGGTAACAGGAGAGGTGCCTGAGGACTGGAGGATAGCAAATGTCACTCCAGTCTACAAGAAGGGCAAGAAGGAGGACCCGGGTAACTATAGACTGGTCAGCCTCACCTCCATCCCTGGAAAGGTGATGGAACAACTTATTCTTGTCTCTATCTCTAGGCATATCAAGGACATGGGGGTCATCAGGAGCAGTCAGCATGGTTTTATCAAGGGTAAATCATGTTTGACTAACCTCATAGCCTTCTATGAGGAAATTACTAGGTGGATAGATGATGGTAGAGAGGTAGATGTGGTTTATCTTGATTTCAGTAAGGCATTTGACACCGTCTCCCACAGCATCCTTGTAGATAAGTTGATCAGGTATGGGTTTGGTGATCAGGTAGTGAGGTGGATTAGGAACTGGTTGATGGGAAGGAGTCAGAGAGTTGTAGTCAATGGGGCAGAATCTGGTTGGAGGTGTGTGACTAGTGGAGTCCCTCAGGGGTCGGTACTGGGACTGGTGTTGTTCAACATCTTCATCAACGACCTGGATGAGGGTATAGAATGTACCCTCAGCAAGTTTGCTGATGACACCAAGCTGGGAGGAGTGGCTGACACACCAGAAGGCTGTGCTGCCATTCAGAGAGACTTAGACAGGCTGGAGAGTTGGGCGGGGAGAAACATGATGAAATTCAACAAGGGCAAGTGTAGAGTTTTGCATTTGGGGAAGAACAACACGATGTCCCAGTATAGGTTGGGGGCTGACCTGCTGGAGAGTAGTGTAGGTGAAAGAGACCTGGGGGTCCTGGTAGACAGGAGGATGACCATGAGCCAGCAATGTGCCCTTGTGGCCAAGAGGGCCAATGGATCCTGGGGTGCATTAGAAAGGGTGTGGTTAGTCGGTCAAGAGAGGTTCTCCTCCCCCTCTATTCTGCATTGGTGAGGCCGCATCTGGAGTATTGTGTCCAGTTCTGGGCCCCTCAGTTCAAGAAGGACAGGCAACTGCTGGAAAGAGTCCAGCGCAGAGCTACTAAGATGATTAAGGGAGTGGAACATCTCCCTTATGAGGAAAGGTTGAGGGAGCTGGGTCTCTTTAGCTTGGAGAAGAGGAGGCTGAGGGGTGACCTCATCAGTGTTTACAAATATGTAAGGGGTGAGTGTCAGGGAGATGGAGTTAGGCTCTTCTCAGTGATGACCAGTGATAGGACAAGGGGTAATGGGTGTAAATTGGAGCATAGGAGGTTCAAGGTGAATATCCGAAAAAATTTTTTTACTGTAAGAGTGACAGAGCACTGGAACAGGCTGCCCAGAGAGGTTGTGGAGTCTCCTTCACTGGAGACATTCAAAACCCACCTGGATGCGTTCCTATGTGATGTACTCTAGGTGACCCTGCTCTGGCAGGGGGGGTTGGACTAGATGATCTTTCGAGGTCCCTTCCAACCCCTAGGATTCTATGATTCTATGATTTTTCAAATAAAAATTCATGTTCCTTGTTTCTACACAAACCTGGAGTTTTAAAAAGTCGATGGAAGTCGTGGAGGCAAAACTGGGAGAAATGGATCCTGAAGTAAGGGTGCAAGTGGGGGCAGGGGAAGCACTTGCCGGCTTTCCCTGGGGCAAGGGAGCCCCACCCAAGGAGCAAGAGTTCAACCTGTGCAGAGGGCCCGAGGTGAGCTCCCCTGGCCCAGCAGGAAGGGAATGTGGAGCACAGGGGGCCGTGCCAGGTCCTGCAGCAGCAGAGCAGGGTGGGCAGCCGGCAAGGGTGGCAGGGGGGCCATGGGCAGGACAGCGTGCGCGGCACAGGGTTAGGGGAGGCAGTGGGAGGGTGGCGCGGAGTCCTGCAAGCCAAGGGGGTCTCGGGGGACTCGGCCAGAGGGAGTTGGGCTGTGGAGCAGTTGGGGTGAGGGAGAGGTGCTTGGCAGCACAGCTGGGGCAGGGAGAGAATGTGCCCCACAGCTCAGGGCAAGGGCCGGGGGCTGCGGCTCAGGGCGAGGGCTGGGGGCACATCCCCCGTGAATCAGGACAGGGGTGGGGGGCATGACCTGCATCTCAGCTCTGTGGGGGACAG
This sequence comes from Apus apus, assembly GCF_020740795.1. Taxonomy (NCBI): domain Eukaryota; kingdom Metazoa; phylum Chordata; class Aves; order Apodiformes; family Apodidae; genus Apus; species Apus apus. The sequence continues at coordinate 124,046 of NW_026248850.1, read as the reverse complement.
GGAGGTTTGGACTGTGCATGATGGCAAGGGACAGGCAGACCTGCTCTGTGGCTTGGGGCTGGAGATGGGGGCACACAAGGCTCAGTGCAGGGGACACAGGAGACATGCACCAAGGTTGGTGCAAGAGATGGGGGATGTTCCCCAGGGCTCTGCCAGGAGAAAGCAAAACACAGCAACACCCCAGGCACCATTAACTGCTAGTTAACCAGCTCTGCAGCCACTAGATCAGAAATCACTAATGGGGTTGCACATGCAAAAGGCATCAGAAAGAAAATACTGGTTTGAGCAATATGCTACTTCTCAAGAGGAGGGCTAAAGTGCTTGGAAGCAAGTGTTGAAAGACCTGCAGCTACTTCAGCACATCCAAGCATGTAAAAATGGGGTCTGATTTGCTCAAGAACTCAGTGTTCAGCAGTTTACATGGGAGGAGGGGGGGTAAGAGCTCTCAGCGTAGGCTCAGAAAATCAACAAAATCAGGCCTTTTATGGTTTGGGGGTTGGGGTCTTGTTGTTTGGGCTGTTTGGATGTCCAGGGAAATTACAGTGGCAAGCACTTTACATCATTAGAACACACCCATTGTCTTATCACTGCATACAATGACAATTTTATTTGTCATAAGAAAAGTTATTGGTGATTCTGGATGTGGCATTCTCTCTAAAGAACCAGGTTTTGAATTCACGATTATAGAGAGATCTCCAGCTTTCAGCTGAATAAGAATACTGCATTTTTTGGTCTTTCTGTTGCAAGAAAAAACCCCAGAAAAACCCCAAACCGACCCAAACCTTAAAGCCAGAAGGTCTTGTTTGAGGTTCAAAAGTCTGCAAGCCCATCTCATTAAGGTCTGGTTTGTGGTCTCCTGCTACTTAGGTTTGTGGTTTGTCAGCAGTGAAGAGAAATAAAAGGTACCTTCATGGAAGACAAAATAATTCTTAGTGAGGATAATTAAAACGTGAGTTAATGAACACATTTTCGAAGATACACTTACGGAGCTGCACAAAGACATACCATCTGGACACAAAACAGATAAGGTTCTATGACCTTCTAATTCTTGCCTGACAACAACATGGCGTTTAACAGCAATAACACGCACCATTTCTAGGACTGAAACAATGAACCAGAGGGAAGACGTTTTTAGATGCCTGACAAACCTCCACTTACCCAGTGGCTGCAGCTTGTCAAAACTTATTTTGGCTCTGCAATGGTAGAATTCACATCCTTTAGTTGAAACAACTGAACACTGAAAATCCATTGCACTGATTCAAACACAGATTCAAGGCAGAAAACAAATAAAAAGTAAACAGATTCTGTCAGCACAACCCCAGGCACAAATCCAGACTGAGGGGAGAACGCCTAGAGAGCAGTCCTGAGGAGAAGGACTTGAGGGTGGTAGTAGATGAGAAGCTGGACATGAGCCATCAGTGTGCGCTCGCAGCCCAGAGAGCCAACCCATCCTGGGCTGCATCAAAAGAAGTGTGGCCAGCAGGGCCAGGGAGGTGATTCTGCCTCTCTACTCTGCTCTGGTCAGACCCCACCTGAAGTACTGCGTACAGTTCTGGTGCCCTCAGCACAAGAAAGATATAGACCTGTTAGAGAGGGTCCAGAGAAGGGCCACCAAGACGATCAAAGGCCTGGAGCACCTCTCCTAGGAAGAATGCTAAGAGAATTGGGGCTGTTCATCCTAGAGAAAAGAAGGCTCTGAGGAGACCTTTATAGCGGCCTTCCAATACTTTGAAGGGGGCCTACAGGAAAGCTGGGGAGGGGCTTTTCATCCAAGAAGATAGTGATAGGACAAGGGTAATGGTTTTAAACTGAGAGAGGGGAGATTTAGGTTAGATATTAGGAAGAAATTCTTCACTATAGGGGTGGTGAGGAACTGGAATGGGTTGCCCAGGGAGGTTGTTGATGCCCCATCCCTGGACGTTTTTAAGGACAGGTTGGACGAGGTTTTGTGCAAACTGGTCTAGTGGCAGGGTTCCCTGCTCATGGCAAGGGGGGTTGGAACTTGATGATCTTTAACCTTAATGATTCTAAATGGTGTCACATTTTTCTCTGGGGGTGCTGTGGAATTGTCTCCTCACAAGAGCTGAAAGTGAGAACCAGACAGGAAGAACACTCCAAACATTTCATGGGCTATGGTCCTTCAGGCCTGGCAAGAATGTGGAACCACAGAACCCCCAACAGTAGCAACACTTGAAATGGCCCTTTCCACTTCTCTGACACTGGTTCTGTGTTCCACAACTTAAAGTGGCCCCAGTGTCCAGGCTGGACATGATCTACAGGTGTGTCAAGGTCCAAAGGTCTCCCTGATGTCACATGTTTCTGGAGCTCCTGTAAAGTGTTCCCTAGGGATATTATAAAATCATGTTAAAAATTGAGCTCTCCCATGAGATGAGTGGAACACAACACATGTGGTGCCTGAGATGGTCGTTCATACACATGGGCTCAGGTGACCCTTTCCACAGGACTGAATTCTGACCCTCAGCAGTGCTTAAGGCTATTGTTTATCTGCTCCACCTCACCACTGCACTGTAGTCTCCGGCGGGTATGCAAATCCCACTTTATGCCTAGAACCTTCACCAGGTCTTGTATGGCTTTTGCTATACAATGGGGTCCCCTGTCTGATGACATTCCTACAGGTACTCCAAGTCTATAAATGACTTCTTCCAAAATAATTTTACTGACTTCCTTGGTTTGATTGGTGTGACACAGAACGGTCCCAGGCCAACCTGAGGAGGTAGCTACTAACACCCACAAATACCTGTACCCATTTTGCTGTGGTAATTTGGAGAAGTCAATTTGCCATTCGTCTCCTGGTGTATGTCTTCTTTTTACCTCTTCCAGTAGGGGCCTTGGCTGGCTTTTAGAATTACTTTTCCAACACAGGTTACACTTTCTGGTGATGCTTTGGGCTATGCTGAGCATCCCTGCTCCAATCATGTAGGTCTTTAATAAGTCTGCTAGGGCTTCTGCCCCCACATGCGTTTCTTGAGGAGCTCTTTGCATCCCCTCCTTCATTACTATGGATGTCACACTGACTTGTTTCTTTGGCACTACCCACCATCCTTCTCTCATTGCTAGACTTTGGAACAGCAGTGTCCCTCTGGAGCAACATCAAAAGATAGTATTATTCTTCAGAGGCAATACAGAAAACTGCTCCTTATGTCCATTCTGAATGTATCAAATGCAATTCATCTAGTGTCATTTTAATTTTGATTTGTAAATGGTTATCTGTTCGAGGTATCACTGCCCACATGTCTCCAGGTGCTACTCTCTTGAGACCACTCCACAGGCATATATTAGAGTCAGTCCAAATATTTACAGTTGTCTTTTTTCTTTTTAGGCTGATGGGTGGGTTGGAAGAGGCGTAGCTTCTGTCTCCCAGTCTGCAGTCGCAGTGGCCCAAGAGTGCGTTCTGCAGGTCCAGGTGTTATTTTTTCCACATTTGCTGACACAGGGGCTGTGATAGACCTGCTCAATTATTTGCAAACAGTCATGAGATCACTTTCAGTTCAGTGTCCTCCTGTTCTAGAAGGACAGTTTGATGTCATTCTACCGGGTGACAGCCAATGGTGTCCCTCTTGGTCCAGCACAGCAGTTACTGTGTGAGGCACAGCACAGATAGTGTTGGCCCCAAGTTCCTGGCTTTTATGCCTCTTGGATTAGCAGCACTGTTGGAGCCACTGCTCAAAGCAAGCAGGCCAGCCCTTCCTTACTCGAGTTTTGCTCAGTTCTTCACCCTCTCTCTCCCTGGTGCTTTCAAATCCGGTTGCACAGCCTCTACTCTTCTGGTATTCCAGTGGTCCATGCACAATGGGGTTCACAGCATTCATCTCATCCTTGGGACACAGCTCAGGTTCTGCTTTTGTTCTTGAATCTGTAAAGCAAACATCCTCCAAGGCATTTTCACCAGGAGTTGTGAACTGGTTTGAGCCAGGATGATGCCAATTTTCTTTTTACTGTTTTGTTGGTTTTTTTCCCCTTCAGCAAGCTATCTTTTAACTAGCCACAGTGTGTTCTAACTAAGACTGATAAGAACGGAATGTTTTTCCAACTGCTGGGTCTTCCAGGTCACATCTTTACTCTGCCAGCTCAGACACTATGGGGAAATCTATGACCCCTCCCCATAGGAGTGTTAGAAACAGATAATGTGTATTAAACTATTAATAAACTAAAAACTTTGTAACACCCCGATATTGCGGTTAGAAAAAAGGAAGTACTAACAGAAAAACACCCATGTGAAACTGCCAAGCTTTGCACAATGTATGCTTTGCCACCGCCAAGTATGTATTATTCAGCAAAATGTTATATAAACCATACCATATATGGGAAAGGACTAAAGGAGTTCATGAAGAGGACACAAGAGGAAGAGTACTTACTTCATCCCAACGATTACCAGGAGGCAGAAAAGGACCCCCTAGCAATAAATCGTACATGCGCAGAGTACAACACGGAGGGAAAGCAGAAGTACACGAATACGGAAGAAGAAGAGCATAAAAGACTGGTGATTTGGTTTAAGCGTGTGGCAGTAGTGGAGCGCAGACTCCCCTGTCACCCAGCGCTGCTTTTGCTCGCTTTCTACTTGCCATGAATCAATAAAACCTTGAATATTACTCAGTTGATTTAACGAGTAATTTTTAACAGGAGGCTGAGTTAGACAGACAGCAAAACTGGCCAGAGATATTCCATTCCATATAGCTACGTAAGCTCAGTGGAAGGACAGAGATCACAGCAGACAACTTCCTTCCTGCTTCTTCTTCCCTTCTCTTCCATCCATGGCTGGCATCTGGGGAGGATAGAAGTAGCTGCTGTATCCACCAAAAATTGACCCTTTCCTTCCCCAGCTTTACTGTAACCAGGGGCTCTGCTGGGGAATTTAATTCCTCCCCCATCAGTCCCCATCAGTCTGAGGCCCCCCTCCCTGGATCTGTTGTCCCTACTTCAGACAGATGATCTAATTTAGACCTAGAGGTGCCCCTTCTGCCAGGAATCTGGGGAAAATCCCTTTTCCAAGGCCCTTTTCTTGTTTACAATATGCAGGCTGATTTAACCCCAACCAGTACCGATTTCAGCAGTGCCTCATAGACAATGACCCCTACATGTCTCACTCTGCCCTGGCCTCTGCTTTTTGCTGGCCATGCATTCTGTTATCCAGGGCTGAGCAACATGTGAATAGCATGTTAAACATTTTACAGTTAGCTTCAGATCCAAATTTTCTAGCAGGCTCACAGAGTCTCTCAGACGAGATTGAAAGTTTGTTGTCAGGCCCCGTCTGACCCATACAAGAAGCTGGTTTGCTTAGTTTGGTTTGCAGCTCCCATTCTGAGCCCCACCCAAAATTAATTGCTGACATCACTCTTTCTGATGTCAGTTATTGATTGAAGTAAGTAAAATTCAGAGGGGAAAAAAATTCACATTTGGGAAAAATCCCATAAAAGAGAACATAAGGGACATGCAGAATAAAAACAGGGCCTAGATAACAGTGAAACAGGGAGAATTAGAGAAAACCAGATTCCAGTTAGAGAAGAACACCCTCTCATAGTCACCAGCCTTTGAGACAGGCCTGCAGGACACCGGCAGGGTAGATGGAAGGGGTGGAATGGAGCTCTGCCCAGAGCTTCTCTTGGTGACAGCCTGGAGCACTGGGGAAAAACACACTGAGTAATTGAAATCACCGTATGAATGTATTAACGAGCCATTAGCATACTGAAAACCACACTCACAGGCTATGGTTGCTGCTTTTGCTGTGACCTTTTTGCTGTGACCTGGAAAAAACTCTCTGGGCTTTAGAACCTGCTGGTCCTGTGCTCGAGTCCTGATGCTGTGGTGCAGTGGGTGTGGATGAGACCTGAATAGTCAGTGACTTTCTGTGCAGGTCTGAATGCTGGTGTGACAGCTTCCATCCATGAGCTGGGAGGTGACAGTGTTGTCCCGACAGCGGGTCTGTCACCCGGTGTGCAAAGACCCAATTCATAGCCAGAGTCCAGAGATCTGCTTTAATATCCAGTTCTGCACAGAGCAGGGAGCAGGAGCTCAGCTCCTGAAACACAAATGCTACTTTTATACCCAAAACGTGAGAAAGAACTTGATCTCTAACATTGTTCTATCACTGCACACACGATGCTTCACTAACCCCTCTCTGCCATTCCCAAGTCACAAGGAATCCCACAAGGATGAACTGAAGGGAAATCTTTGGTGCTGGGAGGGGTCAGATCCAGGGGTGCCCAGGCCCAGGCTGTGGCTCCCGGGGGCACAGACCCCCTGCCACGTGCCAGGGCTCTGCAGGGCTTGTCACCTCGGGGGGCAGGAGCAGCCAGGGAGGGGGACACAGCCCTGAGGCAGCTGCAGATCCTGGAAAAGTGTCCTGGGCAGAGGTATTTCAGCACAGACGTAAGGTGCCATTATGTTAGGGGCATTTTTAAGGGAAAAAGATGAATGCACCCAGCTCTTGGAAATCATGGCTTGAAAGCTGTCAAGTGCCCATGCTCAGCACAGGGTTTTGCTGCTCACTTTCTGGTTTAGACTTGACTGAAAACTTCTTGCTCACAAAAAGTAGTGTGTAGCAAGTTTTGCAGTTGCCTGAAAAAAAACACAAGCACAAAGTAATAGATCCATTTCCTCCACACTGAGGAGGAATGTATCTTTCACTAGTTAGTCCTCAGTCACAAACAAAAAAAAAGCCCTAAGACAGATTTTCATAGACTTCAGCCATCACTTCTCCCATGGCCATGGCTGCATTCAGCACCACCCCATAACAGACATACTCTCTGCTGTTGGTTCTTGATTTTTGCTGTCTCTCAGTTATGGCTGGTATTTGGAGCTTACATGTTGCAGTCTTTTTTGAATAAGAAGAAAGAGAGTAACCAGTGAGTAAAGAGTGTTGAGGCAAACAGCAACGAGATGTGCTTGTGACACACGGCATCAAACTTGCTCCAATATGAGACCATTTGTCCCCAGAGGAGCTGCCCTTGTTCCATGATTGTTCCACCAGAGTCCCTACTTGGCTGGGACTGGTGCTGGTTCAGTCAATTTCCTTCTGTTCCTGGATGCTTTTAATCATCCAGAGTGTCCAGGTCCAGTTCCAGCTTCAGGGCTCTTTCCACAGGTCAGAGTGGACACAAAGCCATTGCATTGCATCCATGGGCACGTTGAGCTGATAAGCTAAGGCGGAAAAAAAAAGTATTTGTTCCTTTGTGCCCAGCCCTTTCCTTGTTAGGTTAACTTGGCAGTTCTTAAATCCCTTTCTGGATTGTAGTTTCTCTGGCTGCCCATACAGTTTTTACAGTGTCTTATTACCGTAAAAGTAGCACCAGGAATCTTGTCTCTTTTCTCCCCAGCCTCTGCTGGACTTGAAATTGCCCATCCTGGAGCTTCTTCCATATTTGCAGAATCCAACTCCATGGGGTGCTCTGAAGAGCCACAGATGCTTTTCCTGAGGCTGCCTTGCCACAAGGGACCCTCACCCGCATACATATTCCTGTGATAATTAAGATCTGCTTTGTATCTGTCTTGTGTAAGTTTGTAGATCTGTTCCTCACCCCACATATTCCTTCCTTTTCCCTGTTCCAGGAAACCTGTTCCAGTTTTAATTTCCAACTTTTCAGTCTCTCTTCTTTATTCTCCTGTTTTTTCTTCTCTTTGGGCCATGGAGGGGGTGTAACAGAGAGCAGTTCTGCCCTCTGCTTTGTGCTCCACCCTGACCACTAAACCAGGAAAGCGGGGATACTGTTTTCTTGCTGGGGCGCACCCCCTTTGTTTTTATCCACAAAGGCTTTGCTGACTTCAGCAGCCCCACATCTGAGCTCGTCCGACTGCACTTTTCTAGATGTCTGGGGCTGCCTGATCCACAAATACACTGACAGCCAAAGCTTGGCTAGGATTTTGAAGGCTCATTCCTCCATATTTTGACAAAAAGGCCAGAAGGAGGATCTGGGGAGCTACAGGCCTGTCAGCCTGGCCTCAGAACCAGGAATGATGATGGAGAGGCTCATCTTGAGCGAGCTCCCATGGCAAGTGCAGGGCAGGCAGGAGATCAGGGCCAGCCAGTAGGGGCTGATGAAAAGGAGGCCTTGCTTGACCAACCTGGCCTCTTTTCTATGACCACGTCACCCACCGATTGGATGAAGGGGGGAAGGCTGTGGACGTTGTCTACCTGGACTTTGGTGAGGCCTTGGACACCATCTCCCACGGCATCTCCTGGGGAAGCTGGTGAATCATGGCATAGACAAGTGTTCTGTTCTCTGGGCACAAAACTGGCTGGATGGCGGCTGGTCAGTACAGATGTCCCTCAGGGCTCAGTGTTGGGGCCAGTTCTGTCCAGTGTCTTTATCAATGATCTGGATGAGGGGATGGAGTGCACCCTCAGTAAGTTTGCAGACAACACTGTTATAGGTGAATCATGAAGTTAATTTGCTGATCAAATGTGAATGTATATGGCTGAATGTTAAACTGCAATGTTTGTTAAATGCTGGAAGGTATGTTTGCTATATGTTGGATGTTATGTAATGGTTATGTGAGGATTAATGTTGGAAGCTATACCCTGTTATATAATCAGGTGTATCGAACCATAAGTTATAGAACATTTTGAGTGACTGCACATGTCCTGAAGAGCGGCAACCACAACGCAGAGGATGGAATTTTCCAAGAAGGGGTGGAGCTTTGCAACGGCGGGAAAAAAGAACTGTATAAGAAAGGATCCCGCGAGGAGCCGTGTGCGCGTCTTGGTGGAGCGGTGACTCCTGGCATGCCCAGCACTGGATCTCGGACGCCCAGCGCTGTTTGCTCACTTACCTCAAATAAATAAATTAATTCTAAATTCTTTTTCTGGCTGGTTATTGCCGATTACAATTTGGTGCCGTGACTCGGATACAGGCACTTTGGCCGGAGTTCTTGCCCACGGGAGGGCGCCCCCGTCTTCGGACAGTCCCGGGGTCTGGAACGACCACGCCAAATCCTGTATTCCAAACCCTGAGATAAGTGAGCAAAGAACTAAAATAAATACTGCAGTTCCCCATAATTTTTGTGCACGAAGATCCGAACGAAGACTCGGGGAAGAGTACATACCGGTAAGTGAATTCCGTTCGCTTGAGGAATATGGATACCCGGAAGTGTGAGTGAGTGAGACGTCCTATCAGGGCGAAGCGAGTGCGGACCCTCTAGTAGTGTGGTTCTCATTGCCCGCGAGGGCGTGAGCCACGAACGAGGGGAAGTGATTGGTGTGTGAGAGAACGCACTTTTGGAAGATCAGTCCAGGGAGAGACTGATAGGTACCCTATAGGAAGATCAGTCCCAGGGAGACTGATAGGCTTCGGAGGATGGGACAGAAGATAACCAGAACTGGTGGAATCAGGGAATCAGTCCCGAGATGTGGAGAGTCTTGCAGAAGACTGGCTGCGTGAGAAAGGTCACGTAGACATGATACAGCTGGGTAATTGTAAGAGCTGAGAAAAGGGAGTATTGCAAGAAACCAGGACAGCATGTCCTTGAGCACAAAAACTGCTATACAATAACAAGATATGGTAGAGGGAACTTGGACATGAGAGTGAGAAAGCTAGCCTGGGAACACTAACTACAATAATGTAATCAAAGGCGTGGTTAACATTAATAGTTAGCCAATGGTGAGCTTAGCTTTGCACTATGTATGAGCTTCATTATTGAGAGTATAAATACTGCCTGATTGGAGTCAATAAACGAGACTTGCTGATCACTCATCTTGGTCAGTTGCATTTCTCCCGTCGCCTCCCACAAATGGTGACCCTGACGGAGAACGACCACGGCGGAGCGACGAGGTGGTTCGGGTCCTGAAGCAGCGGGGACGGCGAAATAAGCACCGAGAAGGAGGGGGTGCCGCGCCCTGGGTGACCGCAAAGGCGAGCCAGGCCAATACATGCTGCCGAGACCTTGTAAGGCTGCAACAGCGCTGACGATTTAATCATGGAAAGGCAAGCAGCATATGATTTATTTTTTTGCTTTTTAGAAAAGCGTGGGATTAAGGGTATAAATGTTAAGAAGGAACTCCCTGGGTTGTTAGCTTATGGGTATGATAAGGGGCTCTTTTTGAACCCCCACACAGTACACGAGTTACAGGAATGGCGTAAATTTGGGGATAAGCTATGGGAGGCCACTTCAGAGGATGATAAGACTGCTAAAAAATTAGGCAAGTTGTGGAAAGTTGTTCACAATGAGCTTTTGCAACATCAGGCTGAAAAGAAGGCAGCGCAACAGGCTAATGTGGCACAAAGTAAAAATAGAGACTATAGCGGCTGGTCTGAGTGTCCGTTACCCCCCGCGACATCCACGGTTACGCTGCCACCACCAGCCCCTGCGTCTTCCCTGCCTGCCGACTCGGTGAGGCCAACTGCTCCCCCAGAGCCGTGGCCCGGGGGCCCTCAGCTCCACGGTGGCACTGAGCCGATCCCTGGGGCGGAGAGCCATCTAGCGGAGGCCATTGCGAAGGAGAGCAGGGAGGCTTGGGCTGCACTGGCAAAAGATTGCATGGAAACGGGGGATAGTGGGGCATTAGGGGCTGCGCAAGACGTAGCCTGCCCAGTGGTGTATACGCCGCTGGCTGAGGGAGGATTACAAGCCGCTATTACGCCTCTGGATTGGAAACTTTTATCTCAATTACGAGCCACTGTTAGTCAATTTGGTGTTAAAAGTGAACCAGTAAAGCAAATGCTAGATTATATTTGGGGAACTCAGCTGTTGTTGCTGGGTGACTGCAGAGCATTGACTAAGCTGATTTTCTCACAACATCAACAACTCCTTTTCAGTGCCCATTGGCAGGCATTATGCCAGCAATGCACCCAAGTGCAACGGCCACCGGGAGACCCCTTACAAGGCGTCACCTTAGCCGAGCTGATGGGCTTAGGTGCATTTGTGCGGACTGAGGCACAAGCATTACTTGGCCCTGATAAGTGTAGGGAAGCTACGAGGCTAGCCCGGGAGGCCATGGATCTAGTGAAGGAGCCAGGGGGAACTCCATCCTACATGGGAATCAAACAAGGAAAAGATGAGGCTTTTGGCAATTTTATAGATAAAGTTGCTAGTGCCATTGAACGAGCTGGGGTCCCTGACTATATGAAAGGTGCAATGTTAAAGCAGTGTGCTATCCAAAACAGTCATGCAGCAACAAAAAGTATATTGAGCACCTTAGGGTGGGAGTGGACCATTGAACAAGCCCTTGAGCGCCTTTCCAGTGTACCCACAGGTCCCCAAGCCATGCTAGTAGAGGCAATCAAAGAACTAGGGGCAGGATTACACAAACAAGCTGAGGCAGCGCAGACTCAGGTGTTAGCTGCTCTTGCACCCTTACAAGCCTCTGCGATAACTGGTGTAAAGGCTCCATCTAGCGGCCGACTATGGTGTTATAGCTGTGGAGGAATGGCTCACATACGCCGGGATTGTCAAGCCACCAGCCTGTGGTGTCAGAAGTGCCGCGTCGATTCCCATAACTCAGGCGCTTGCCGACGCCGTCCGGGAAACTACAAGGGCAGCGCGAACAAAGCCAACAGCAGCCGCGCTCAGACACAAATAGCTGCTGCCCAGCAACAAGCACCGGTACCCTCCTACGGCCCGCCACCGCCGGAGGCCTCGGCCTGGACCTGGCAGCTGCAGTAACCGTTTCACTGATGACCACTAGACCCGAGAAAGTGCCAACAGGGATACAAGGACCTATCATAATCCAAGGACAAGCTATGGGTGCTTTGCTTTTAGGGCGTTCTTCGGCATCAATGATGGGACTGTTTGTATTGCCGGGAGTAATTGATGCTGATTATACTGGAGAAATACAAATGATGGTATACACCCCTTTTCCACCGTTACGGATACAACAGGGCCAAAGGGTGGCTCAGCTAATTCCACTTCCACAAATAACAAAACCTCTAGCGCCACCACAAGCGTCAGAGAGGGGAGCGCAAGGGTTCGGCTCTACTGGAGGGTTGACGTTGTTAACCCTAGATCTAACCAACAGGCGGAAGCACATCATACAACTGGAGTTTCAAGGAGAAAAGAAAACCCTCCAAGGACTATTGGACACTGGTGCAGATTCCAGCATCATTGCCCCAGAATGTTGGCCCCAACACTGGCCACTACAAGCATCAATGTCAACGGTCACCGGAGTGAGGGGGTTGACCCTGGCCAGGCGATCCCCCACATTGCTGGTAACCATTGACAAGAAGACGCTGCACAATGTGTTTTCCATCGTGCCTTTGCCTCCAACGGTACAGTGCCTTATTGGAAGGGATATTCTGTCTCAACTGGGAATGGTATTAACCACTGAGCACCCTTTGGGTTAACGGTCATTGCATGGACTTTCCCGATCCCACTGGTTTGGACTACCGATACGCCAGTCTGGGTTAAGCAATGGCCATTGAAAAGGGAAAGTTTAGAACAAGCACATGAGCTGGTACAAGAACAGTTTGATCAGGGACATTTGAGGCTATCAACTAGCCCTTGGAATACCCCTATTTTTGTTATTAAGAAGAAATCTGGAAAGTATCGGCTGTTACATGACCTAAGAGCAGTAAATAATCAGATGGAGCCCATGGGAGCCCTACAACCAGGACTACATAACCCTGCCATGTTACCATCTAATTGGCCCCTGTTAATAGTAGATCTAAGAGACTGTTTCTTTACAATTGACCTACACCCTCGAGATATCAAAAGGTTTGCATTTACACTGCCCGCTTTAAACAGAGAAGGGCCTGATCAGCGCTTTGAATGGACTGTATTACCACAAGGTATGCGAAACAGCCCTACACTTTGTCAGTTGTGTGTGGATAATGCCCTCCAATCGCTACATCAAAAGTGGCCCAAAATGATCATCTATCATTATATGGATGACATTTTGTTTGCGCAGCAGCAATCATTTTCTGACCATCACGTTAGAATAATACAGGAAACATTAAACAAACAAGGACTGGTAGTAGCCCCAGAAAAAATCCAAATGTCGGCGCCCTGGAAGTGTTTAGGGTGGACGCTCACAGATTCAACAGTGTCCCCACAAAAACTGCAATTAACAATGCAAATAGCTACGCTACATGATGCTCAGCAGCTGTTAGGAGACCTACAATGGCTGCGCCCTGTTGTCGGCATACCTAATGAATTGCTGGACCAGCTGAGGCCTCTACTCAAGGGTACCATGCAACCAGTCACGGTCACGGCAGAGCAACAAGCTGCTCTACAACAAATAATTGACTGTGTGCTCTGCAGCAGTGTACGCAGATGGGACTTTATGCTCCCGATACAGCTCATCATCTGGTGTGGCCCTAAATATCTATTGGGTGCCTTAGCTCAGCAACAAAAGAAAACGGGGGAGGTATGGGTATTAGAATGGATTTCTCCCCCATTGCAACAACATAGAACCCTTTATCAGAAAATTGAAATGTTGGCAGATTTAGTGAAAAAGGGGCGCGAACGAGCCCTGCAAGTCACAGGAGTGGAGCCACAGCAGATATGGATACCTATGCAGAAAGACACCTTGACGTGGTATCTACGCAATAGCATGAAGCTACAGGACGCAGTATTGGGCTGTGTGATCACCACGGACAAGATTCCCAGTATACCGCTGAGTTGGGTTGGACAGTGGGGCTGGATGCAACGTCCAAAGAGATCTTTAACACCGCTAGAGAATGCAGTGACGGCCTACACCGATGCCGGACGAAAATCCAGATCAGCGGCGGTGACCTGGCAAGAAGGAGAAGCTTGGCGACAGCAGCTACTCCCAGCCGCCAACACGGATTCTTTACAAACAATGGAACTGCTAGCGGTGGTGTGGGCGATGTTGAACCTAAAAGGGCCCCTTAATATTGTCACGGACTCCCTATATGTAGCGGGGGTGTGTGAACGAATAGAGGAAGCTTATATTAGGGAAGTCCAAAACAAAAGGTTGCATGCACTTTTTATACAACTACAGAAAGCCATCAGGTTAAGGCAGCACCCTTTTTCTGTTATTCACATAAGGAGTCATAAATGGGATGTAGGATTAGGAGAAGGCAACTCACGAGCAGACAAACTAGTGTCAGTGTTACAAGGAACACCTTTACCACAACAAACATTGGCCAGAGAAGCACATTCTATGCTTCATCAGAATGCCAAGGGGTTACAGAAGGAATTTAAAATCTCGTATGAGGAAGCCAAGGCCATAGTCAGGTCATGTCCAGTTTGTAGTCACCATAATGGAGGTTGTGGTTTAGGTTTGGGAGTTAACCCTCGAGGCTTGAAAGCCAACGAGAACTGGCAGATGGATGTCACGCATGTAGGCGAGTTTGGGAGGTTAAAATATGTGCATGTAACTATAGATACCTATAGTCACTTTATATGGGCCACCGCTCAGGCTGGGGAGAAGGCCATACATGTGGAAAGGCACCTCAGTAGCTGTTTTGCGGTAATGGGAACACCACAGCTGATAAAAACAGATAATGGCCCAGCCTACTCTAGCAAAAGGGTTAGAGAATTTCTGCAGTCATGGGGGATCAGACATATCACAGGTATCCCCAACTCTCCAACAGGGCAAGCAATTGTAGAAAGAGCCAATGGCACTTTGAAGAGATATCTAAAGAAGTTCTCTGACACGAAAGATCTTCAGGGAAGGTTGCTAAAATGTCTCTTTGTGCTAAACTTTCTCTGTGTTTTTGGAGAAAATAAAGAACCTGCTGCCATCAAGCATCATGTCCCTCTGACAGGACAAAAGGAGCAAAATGTGAGGGTTAGATACAGAGACCCCAAAACAGGTCAATGGCAGGAGCCAGCAAGGGTCTTATATTGGGGTCGAGGGTATCTTTGTGTTTCCACCCCAACAGGTCCACTTTGGGTCCCAGCAAGATGGACTAAGCCAGTGTTGGATGCTGTCGATGCGCTCAGCCCACCACCACAGGAACCTGTTACAGAACAACGCCTGGCGTAGGGACGCCAGAAGACAATGAGGACTTTTGTTTTAACAATTATAGGTGTTCTTGTTGTTTCAGGAGTTGCCGTATGGGTCCCAGCTCAACCAAAAGAAAACATATGGGTCACTCTAGCCAACAAAACAGGTCAAGAGGCAATATGCCTATCTTTGTCCTCGCCAGGTAACCCTTTCTCTACATGTTTAGTAGATGTGCCTTTAGATGACGTCTGTCGCTCTTTCACAATTATTGTTAGATGTAGACTCGGTGTGCCACACTACGCTGCAAAATCGGGCAGCTATAGATTTTTTATTGTTAGCGCAAGGACACGGCTGTGAAGACTTTGAAGGAATGTGCTGTATGAACCTCTCTGATCATTCGGTGTCGATCCATGCCCAGTTGTTAAAACTCCAACAGCTTACCAACCGTTTACAACAAGACACAGGTCTAGGCCTTGACGGCTGGCTCAAAGGTCTAGGTTTAGGCCCTTGACTAAGAGGAATCATACAATATGCCTTAATTACTGTTGGAATGATTTTGTTAGCCTTGTTAATATTACCATGTATACTAAGCTGCTTACAGAAAATGATTAATCGCATGTTAAGTCAAGCCTTTCAGGCTAATCGAATTCTCCACAAAGAAAACAGGGGAAATGTGGAGAGTCTTGCAGAAGACTGGCTGCGTGAGAAAGGTCACATAGACATGATACAGCTGGGTAATTGTAAGAGCTGAGAAAAGGGAGTTTTGCAAGAAACCAGGACAGCATGTCCTTGAGCACAAAAACTGCTATACAATACCAAGATATGGTAGAGGGAACTTGGACATGAGAGTGAGAAAGCTAGCCTGGGAACACTAACTACAATAATGTAATCAAAAGCGTGGTTAACATTAATAGTTAGCCAATGGTGAGCTTAGCTTTGCACTATGTATGAGCTTCATTATTGAGAGTATAAATACTGCCTGATTGGAGTCAATAAATGAGACTTGCTGATCACTCATCTTGGTCGGTTGCATTTCTCCCGTCGCCTCCCACATCGAGAGGTCAGAATATCAATAAAGCATTAAATGAACATCAGAAGAAAGATGAAACTCCCACAGAGTTGCTAGAGACACTGAGAAAAAGTTTGCAGCTTTATTCAGGGCTAGATCCTGATACACCTGTGGGACAAGCCCTACTAAAAACTCAATTTGTAGCCAAGTCCTGGACAGACATTCAAAAGAAACTGGAAAAGATTGAAGATTGGCAAGAAAAGGGTTTGGATGAGTTATTGAGAGAGGCTCAGAAAGTGTATGTGAGGCGAGAGGAAGAGAGTCAAAGGAGACAAGCAAAAATATTGGTAGCAACAGTAAGAGAGGGGCATAAAGAAGGAAGGGAACATGAAAGGCGAAAGAATCCACAGGGGGTGGGAGAAAGATATCAGGAGACTCAACATGGGTCTGAGATGTTAAAGAATGTGGAATGCTTCTATTGCCACAAGAGAGGACATCTAAAAAGAAACCGTAGGAAATGCTTGCAGGATGAGCAAGTGTTTAAAGAGGATTAGTGGGGTCAGGGGCTCTATTTGCTGGGGACCTCGCGAAGTTCAGAGCCCTTGATAAAATTGAAACTGGGTCCCCAGCAACAGGAATTTGAGTTCTTAGTGGACTCTGGAGCAGAAAAGTCAACAGTACAACAAATACCCCAGGGATGTTATTCATCCCCAGAAACTGCACAAGTTATTGGAGCTAAAGGAGAACCCTTTAAAGTACCCATCATAAAAGAAGTAGAGATAGAGACACCTACAAAATTTGCAGTAGTGACTTTTCTGCTAGTCCTTGAGGCATAATATAATTTATTAGGAAGGGATTTAATGATAGAGTTAGGAATTAATTTGGAAATTAGGGAACAGCAGTTACAAGTAAAACTTTGTGTTCTTACTGTTGAGGATGAAGCAAAAATAAATCCTGAAGTATGGTATACCCCTGATTCTGTAGGAAAAATAGATATGAGGCCTCTTGAGGTCTCAATAAGAGATCCTGAGAGCCCAATAAGGGTAAAACAATATCCCATCTCTCATGAGGGAAGAAGAGGATTACAGCCTGTAATTAGGTGATTACTAACACAAGGCATACTAGAACCGTGCATGTCCCCACATAATACCCCAATTCTGCCAGTAAAGAAATCAGATGGCTCATATCGGCTAGTGCAGGATCTAAGAGAAGTGAACAGAAGAACAGTTGCTAGATTCCCAGTTGTGGCAAATCCATACACTCTGTTAAATAAGCTCTCTCCTGATTATAAATGGTATAGTGTAATAGATTTGAAAGATGCCTTTTGGGCTTGCCCATTAAAAGAAAATTGCAGATATTATTTTGCCTTTGAGTGGGAAGGTCCAGAAACAAACCGTAAACAGCAGTTAAGGTGGACTGTCTTACCTCAGGGATTCACTGAGTCCCCTAATTTGTTTGGGCAGGCTTTAGAACAGCTACTGGAGTCATTTGAATTAGGGAAAAATGTAGTACTAATACAATATGTAGATGATTTGTTAATAGCAGGAGAAAATCAGGAAGAAGTCAGGCAAGAGAGTATTAGACTACTCAACTTTTTAAGCTTAAAGGGTTTGAAGGTGCCAAAATCAAAATTAAAATTCACTGAAGAGGAGGTAAAATACCTAGGACACTGGCTAAGCCAGGGATGCAAAAGACTAGACCCTGAACGGATTAATGGCATATTATCCCTCCAAGTTCCCCAAAACAAAAAGGCAGGTGAGACAGCTCCTGGGATTATTAGGATACTGCCGACAATGGATTGAGAATTATAGCAGTAAAGTAAAATTTTTATATGAAAAATTGACTATAGATGGGCTAGTAAAGTGGAATAATGAGGATGATAAACATTTGGAAGAATTAAAAATGGATTTAGCAATAAGTTTACCAGACATCCGGAAACCATTTTACCTTTTTGTAAATACAGAGAATGGCACAGCTTATGGAGTATGAACACAAGAATGGGCAGGACAGAAGAAACCCGTGGGGTATTATTAAAAATTATTGGACCCTGTGAGTTGGGGATGGCCCACCTGTCTACAGGCAATAGTGGCCACAGCCCTATTAGTGGAAGAGGCTGGGAAAGTAACCTTTGGGGGAGAATTAAAGGTGTATACCCCTCATAATATCCAGAGCATCCTACAACAAAAGGCAGATAAGTGGCTAACTGATAGCCGATTACTGAAATACGAAGGAATATTAATTCACTCACCTAAATTAGAATTGGAAACAACAAATTTACAGAATCGAGCACAGTTCTTGTAGGGTGAACCAGCTCAGGAGCTAGTACACAATTGCATTCAAGTGATAGAATCCCAGACCAAAGTTAGAGAGGACTTAGAGGAGGAAAAAATACAGAAAGGAGAGAAGTTATATATAGATGGCTCATCCCGAGTAGTAAATGGGCAACATAAATCAGGATATGCTATAATAGATGGGAAGACCTCTCAAGTTAGGGAATCAGGTCCCTTAGAGAAAACCTGGTCAGCCCAAGCCTGTGAAATGTATGCCCTATTGAGGGCCCTACAAGTGCTAAAGGATAAGATAGGAACAATTTATACAGACTCTAAATATGCCTTTGGAGTAGTTCATACTTTTGGAAAAATCTGGGAGGAAAGGGGATTAATCAATACCCAAGGGAAAGGATTGGTCCACGAAACATTAATTAAAGAAACATTGAAGGCATTACGGGGGCCACAAAAGATAGCTGTAGTATATGTAAAAGGACATCAGAGAGGTTTTAAACCCACTACTTGAGGAAACAACTTAGCTGATGAGGAAGACAAAAGGGCAGCATTATTAGTATTAGAGCAATTGGATAATGAAGAAAAATCATTCCATGTGGTTAAAAGTTTTACAGATAAAGAAAAGGAAAAATTACAGCAAGTAGGAGCAAAGGAACAGAGTGGCAAGTGGATGTTGCCAGATGGCAGAGAGGTCCTTCCGAAGGGATTGGCCCAGAAAATAATGGGGAAATTACATCAGCAGACCCATTGGGGAACTCAAGCTTTAGTGGATCAATTTGAAACTAAATATGTCTGTGTAGGGGCTTATGGAATGGCTAAAAAGGTTTTGGAGGGGTGTTCAACCTGCCAAAAGGTGAATAAGAGACAACTAAGAAAGAAAATTCAAGGTGGTAGAGAAATAGCCAAGAAACCATTTGAAAAGATCCAGACAGACTTTACTGAATTGCCTAAGGTGGGGAGGTATCGTTACTTATTGGTGCTAGTGGACCATCTTACCTACTTTGTAGAAGCTTTTGCTGTAGCCAGAGCCACAGCCAAAACAGTGATTAGAATCTTATTAGAAGAAATCATTCCCAGATATGGAGTTATAGCTGTGGTTGATTCAGATAGGGGCCTGCACTTTACCTCAAAATTTATTAAAGAGAAAACAGAGCTTTTTGGGACCAAATGGGAATATCATACTCCGTGGCATCCACAGAGCTCGGGAAAAGTAGAAAGAATGAATGGAGAAATAAAGAAACATATAACTAAGCTAATGATAGAAACAAAAATGAATTGGGTAAAATGTCTACCGCTAGCTCTATTATATATCAGAACCCAACCTCGTACCGATACAGAAATCTCCCCTTTTGAAATGATGTATGGGATGCCATATGATTTTGGGGTTCCAATAGAACATCCTAAAATTGAAGATAAAATCTTACAGGAATATATAGTTGAATTGATGAGACGAAGGCAGGAGTTGAGAAAGAAGGGGTTGGTGGTCCAGAGACCTCCTTTAGACATTACAATACATAGGATTCAACCTGGAGATCAAGTGCTAGTAAAAACCTGGAAAGAATCATCTCTGACACCCCGCTGGGAAGGACCCTTTGTTGTTTTACTTACAACAAATACAGCCATTCAAACAGCTGAGAGAGGATGGACTCATGCAAGTAGAGTTAAAAGACCCATCCGACCGCCTGAGTGGACGGTGACTCAGGGACCAGATCCTATGAGACTAAAAATCACTCGAAAGGCGTAAATCCCATGCAGACTCAGGACGAGTGGGAAGCTCGACGGCAGTCCCGGTGGACCAAGCTGTTGAGACCATTAATTGAGGAGCTTTTTGGATCAATTTCAGTTGCTGAGGCAGTCTTCCTGCCTCAGGAGCTGTTAGCATCAGGACGAAGACATCTTCCATGCTCAGCACGAGTAGACTTAGCTCTGAGGACTGCTTGTCACTGTGGGGATAGAAACTGCGAATTTTGGGTAAAGATTCTATGTGGGCATTGCAAAAGGATTATATGGGTAAACAGGGTGGCCTTACAACGTTTATACATCTGCCAACAGTGTGATCAGAAATTTAGAAATGACACTTTCTTTCAGTCCTGGCAAGGAATATTAGACAGACAGTGGACAAAATTTAATGGTCAACCAGATGAGAACCACGGGGGACAGGGGCAATACGTGTTAAAAATAGAGATCACTTTGAATTAGTTCCCTTGCAATACTTTCTAATCAATCTAATTCACCATGTTAGGGGAGTAAAATTCACAAGGATTATTAAGCAGTTTTGTGGAAAGCAAGTTATATTTGCAAACTTTCAGGAAGTCACTTAGGAAGAGTGGGATAGGGAAATTGGGAGAGGCCTGAGGGATTAGGAAAACAAGAGAAATTTAAAAAGACCTCTTAAATGCCACCACAGGGAGTTGAGCAGAGATAGAAATCATAATAGAAAAGCCTCCAGGAACTTCTGAAGAATACCACTGCTGCCGAGAAGAGAATATACCTCGTTGCTCCCTGCAAAGGAGTAGACGAAGGAGGCAGAGGGGTAGAAGTGTGGAGACTAATAATGGTGGACCTGATGAAAAGAGATGTGTTCACTCCCATGGGGATAAGAGGTAGAATGAAATTTGAATGTAAAACAGGAGTTTGGCTTATTATAATTTGGATAACTGGCATACAGGGAGATAATCCCATAAACCTTATGAATGGACCCTTGCAAGGTGGGGGGACTCTCAAGTGATTAGACGCAATCTCACAACAGGCTCTCCCAGCTTCGTTGTCTCACTCTGTGACTTAGTACCTATAAAACCATGTCTGAATCAGAGACTATCTATGTCCAGCTTCTTATCCAGGGAGAGGGTATTGTAAGAGCCCTAAAGTGTTGCGAGAGCAACATTACAAACTGACTGAAATAGAGAATGCTTCCTTTTTTGAAGCAGCTAAAGAAGCCGTTTCAAGATTTGATCAGCAAATTGACGATAAAAAGAAAAAGGGGGGAATTTGTTATAGGTGAATCATGAAGTTAGTTTGCTGATCAAATGTGAATGTATATGGCTGAACGTTAAACTGCAATGTTTGTTAAACGCTGGAAGGTATGTTTGCTATATGTTGGATGTTATGTAATGGTTATGTGAGGGTTAACGTTGGAAGCTATACCCTGTTATATAATCAGGTGTATCGAACCATAAGTTATAGAACATATTGAGTGACTGCGCATGTCCTGAAGAGCGGTAACCACAACGCAGAGGATGGAATTTTCCAAGAAAGGGTGGAGCTTTGCAACAGCGGGAAAAAAGAACTGTATAAGAAAGGATCCCGCGAGGAGCCGTGTGCGCGTCTTGGTGGAGCGGTGACTCCCGGCGTGCCCAGCACTGGATCTCGGACGCCCAGCGCTGTTTGCTCACTTACCTCAAATAAACTAATTAATTCTAAATTCTTTTTCTGGCTGGTTATTGCCGATTACAACACGAAATTGGATTAGAGTGTTGATCTTCTCGAGGGCAGGAAGGCTCTGCAGAGGGACCTGGACAGGCTGGATCGATGGGCCAAGGCCAGCGAGGTTCAGTTAGGCCATGTGCTGGGTCCTGCATTTAGGTCACAACAACAACAACAGTAGACTTGTTTGTATGTTAAGTCCAAAATATAGCATCTTTCTTTCAGTCAGATGATTTTGTTTCTGCCACAAAGGACATTTTCGTGTCCCTACAAAACAGTGCATATTCGTTCTTATTGAGCTACTCCTCACCTTGTGGCATAGATATGGCTTTCTCTTTTTTTGACATTTAATCTCCAGAATCTGGTTAGCACGAAATTTTGGCTTCTCTACACCAGAAATAGCAGCTTCTAGATACACGTTCTACCCGTGGGGCATGGGAAGGAGCTAAATTTTGATTGACAGTTAAGGGAGCATTCAGAACATCTTCATGCCCACAAAAACAACACAACCACTCTGCAATAAGTACTTCAGGAACTGGGAAAGGTCTAGCCACCAAATGCCCTGGGTGTGGTGTTTGTAGACTTAGCTAAAGCATTTGACACGGTGAGCCATGCCCACATTATCTCGGCTCTTGAACAAAGGGGCGTCGACCAGCACATTATCGCCCTGATTAAGAATATGTACCACAACGTCACCACTAACATTCCCTTAAAGGGTGGGCACTCCGACTCCATTAAAATCCAAATAGGAGTCAAGCAAGGTGATCCCATGTCTCCACTGCTATTCAATCTGGCTGTAGACCCACTACTGTGTAAATTACAAGAGTGTGGGGAGGGGTTCCAGATCCATTCTCAAAACATCACAGCACTGGCCTTTGCTGACGATTTGGTGTTACTGAGTAACTCCTGGGAGGGCATGATGAAAAATATAGAGATCGTCGAGACCTTTTGTAATCTTACCGGTCTCAAGACACAGGGGGAGAAGTGCCACGGCTTTTACATCCAGCCGACTAAAGACTCTTATAAGATCAATGACTGCCCGGCGTGGCCGATTAATGGCACCCCCCTGAATATGATCGATCCTGGGAGCTCGGAAAAATATTTGGGAATGAACATCGACCCATGGGTGGGAATATCCAAACCCGAATTGCTATCGAAA